>NC_134265.1:324895202-324992702 GCF_031893055.1 Leptodactylus fuscus | reverse complement strand
TTCCTCCTATTACATTCTGGCTAAGTTTTGCGCCCCCCGAGCTCCCGGCGTGGTCTAGTTCCGCGCCGTTTACTCGTGGTGTGTCCCGCCCTCCTCCCCCTCCGCGAGGGGCCGGGGTGCCCTGTGGTCGACTTTTCTCTGCCTCCCTTCGCGGTGCTCCTATGCTTTGGGGCGCCCCGATTGGGACCGTAGTTGCATGTCCTGTTCTCTCCTGTTGGCCGCGGGGTGCCCCGTCCCCCATCGGACGTGGGTGCCCGGAGTCTGGAGGTGTTCATGGCCGGGTTACGTGCTTTGGGCCTTGACCCCCCTTCATTCTCTCGGTATTTTGTTATTGTTGCTGCCTTGGGAATGGGTAGCTCTGGTTTCTGGTTTACCTCTCCCCCAGTTAGTTAGTTTCGGCAGCTCTCCGAGTGTACTCTGCGGTGTGCTTCTGAGACCTGTATTAGTGGGGCTCTCCCACTGTTTGGTGTTTCCTGGGCTTGGATTAGCTGAGCCCGGTTCTAGTTAGTTTCCTGTTCAGAGATATCTTGACTCGGGTCACTCATCCACTTTCTGTTTGATATTGTATTTGTGCATCTCTTCTCTCTCCCCCTTTCCCTGTCCCTCTTTCCTCCCCCCCCCCCCCTTTTACCCTCTCTCCCCCCTTCTTTCAGCTTTTCTCACCTTTTCCTTTCCTTCCTTCCTCTCTTCCATTCCCCTAGGGGACCCCCCGGATCCGAAGTATGGATACTCTGGTGTTCTCTTCCATTAATGCGAATGGCCTTAATACCCCCGAGAATAGATCCTCCCTCCTGAGGCTGCTCTGGAGCAAACGGGCTACTGTGGCGTTCGTGCAGGAGATGCATTTCCGTGAGGGTTCAGCTCCCACTTTCTCCTCTCAGAGGTACCCTGACGTATACCATAGTTGCTATTCGGAGTCCAAATCCAGGGGGGTTAGCATTCTGATTGGCCAGACGGTGGACTGGAAGTTTTCCGTCAGCCATATCGGATGACTCGGACAGATTCCTTTTTGTTAAGGGGGAATTGGCTGGTACCCTCTTCACTCTGGCTAATCTGTATCTCCCTAATTCTGGCCAGGTCAGTACCCTGGAACGCGTACTGGACAAATTGGCGGACTTCGCTGAAGGAACCCTTTTAGTAGGTGGGGATTTCAACTTTGCCCTAGAGCCGTCTGTTGATGTCTCCAGGGGTCACTCGCACCTGCCATCCCGGACGCTCTGCCGGATCCGCAGGCTCCTCCACGCCCACCAATTAATACATGTTTGGCGCACGGTTCATCCGGAAGTTAAAGATTACTCTTTTTATTCCCATCCCCGTGATGTTTACTCCAGGTTGGACTACTTTTTCATCAGACACGCTGATATTCCTTTGCTTCGTGATTCGGTGATAGACCCTATCACTTTCGCGGACCACGCGATGGTCCATGCTGTGCTTGCATCCCCGGCTGCGAGGCCTCGATCCTGGCAGTGGCGTCTCAATGAGTCGCTCCTCCAGGATACTCCAACCTCCTTGGCTGTCTCGTCTGCACTCGATCTCTATTTTCGGGAGAACGACACCCCGAATGTTTCCCCTGTTACACTCTGGGCTGCACACAAATGTGTGATTAGGGGGGTGCTTGTTCAGCATTACACTCGCTTGAAGAAGGAAAGGTCCCGTGAAGTTGCGGCTCTGATCGCTGAGGTGGTCTCCCTGGAACAGACACACAAACGCTCACACGTACCGGAAGTCCGTTCTGCTCTTCTTTTGGCGCGCCGGAAATTGCGTGATCGCCTTGATATTTGTACCCGATGCCTCCTAGCTAGAGGCCGTCGCCACTTTTATGAATTCGGGAATAAGTGCAGTCGCACTTTGGCCAGATCTCTCCGGGAGCAACATTCCCGTAATTTTGTTCCCTCCATTGTCGGGATGTCGGGCACGCGTCTTACGGACCCGCGTCACATTGCGGAAGAGTTTGCCTCTTTGTACCGACGGTTGTATAATCTAGTTCCTTCCTCCGCGTCTTTCCCGGATTCCTCGCCTCTCCCGGCGATCCGCCAATACCTCCGGTCATCGGGTCTACCCTGTCTCCTGGATGATGCTATGGCTTCGTTGGAGGGACCTGTCACTGCTGAGGAGATCGTCCAGGCCCTTAAAACGATGCAACCTAGTAAGGCCCCCGGTCCCGACAGGTTCCCTGCTTCCTACTATAAGAAATTCTCGACGGTCTTGCTGGGTCCCCTGTCGCGGGCCATAAACTCGTTGTCCGGTGACTCTTCCCTCCCTTCTGATCTGACTAGCGCTCATATTGCGGTCATACACAAGGAGGGGAAGGATCCCGGCCTCTGTGCAAATTACAGACCAATATCCCTTCTTAATGTGGACCTGAAGATTTTTTCTAAGGTCCTGGCCTCTCGATTGGCCCCTCTTCTCCTTGACCTGGTACACTCCGACCAAGTTGGTTTTATTCTTACCCGTGAGGCCAGGGACAACACGGTGAAGGTTATTAACGCCGTCCATTTTGCCCGCTCCCGGGACCTCCTACTCTGTCTTCTCTCTACTGATGCTGAGAAGGCATTCGACCGGGTTGGTTGGCCTTCCTTTTCGAGACCCTGGAGCATATTGGCCTTGGTCCAGTCATGAAATCCTGGATCTCCTCTCTATATTCCAATCCTTCGGCGTCTACCAGGGTCAATGGGATTTTATCCTCCCCTTTCCCGATACGTAATGGCACACGACAGGGCTGCCCTCTCTCCCCCCTGATTTTTGTTCTCACATTGGAACCCCTGTTGAGAAAGATCAGGGCTAACCCCGCGATAGTGGGCCTTCAAGTTGGGCGAACTCATCTTCAGATTGCGGCTTTTGCGGACGACCTGTTATTTTTCTTGCGTGACCCTGTCTCTTCCCTCCCTGCCTTGATGGCTGAGCTTAGCGACTTCAACCGCCTTACCAACTTCAAAATCAACTTTCAAAAATCTGAGGCGCTTGATGTCTCCCTCCCATCTGGGGTCCGGTCCCTCCTTGCCTCTCGTTTCCCCTTCCAATGGTCCCGTTCTGCCATCCAATATCTGGGTGTGTGGATTCCGAGCGACCTAAATGATCTCTTTTCTAAAAATTTCCTGCCCCTGCTCCGGGTTGTACGTTCTGACCTGAAAAGATGGTCAAAGGGCACTTACACCTGGTTTGGTCGCTGCGCCATATATAAAATGAATGTGATGCCTAGACTATTATATTTGCTTCAGATCCTCCCGATTCACATTCCCCCTAGTTTCTTTAAGTTGTTGTACAGTGACCTAGTGCGTTTTGTCTGGCAGGGCGGGAGGGCTAGGTTGGCCCGTTCCACCCTGACGCTTCCGAAACAGTGGGGCAGCTTGGGTCTCCCTGACCCCTGCCGCTACTACGAAGCCTCCCTATTGCAGCGGGTGCTGGACTGGTGCCGCCATTCCCCCTACAAGCAATGGATCTCCCTGGAGGACTCCTTTTCGAGTCTTCCTCTTCATCTAGTCCCCTGGTTGGACCATGTTCGTCTCCCCCCTCTGAGCTCTCATCCCACCATTGGGCCCACCCTTCAGGTGTGTAGGGCGCTCTTCCAGAAGGACAGCCTTTCTCCTTCCCCGTCTCCTTTGCTCCCCATATTGGGTAACCCTGCTTTCCCGGCCGGACTCTCCCCTGGTCCGTTCAAATGCTGGAGGGATTCCGGAATGCAAAGAGCCATGCACTTTCGCTCTGGTGACGCTTGGCTTTCTCATAGGGACCTTCTTTCTGCCCCGAACCTTCCCCCCCTAGGCCCATTGCGAGTTCTGCAACTTTCCCACTTTCTTGCATCATTACCGGGTTCCAGTACTTTTGATAGGCCTCTTACGGGTTTTGAGAAGGCCTGTACGGGCTCCGGTCTCCTCCGTCACTCTCTATCAGAGTTTTACATGTTACTGGTCTCCCCCCCTCCAAGCCACAAACCCTCCTTCTTGAGCAAGTGGGAGGAGGATCTTGATCTGTCCCTGTCAGACACGGATTGTGCTCGGGTCTTGGTGCTCGCCCACAAGAGCTCGGTGGCGAGCAAGTACCAAGAGGCGGGTTACAAGATCCTCACTAGATGGTATCATGTACCATCCCAGCTGCACAAGTTTTTTCAATCCTCTTCTCCACTCTGTTGGCACTGTGGCTCGGAGGAGGGGACGCTCCTTCATGTGTTTTGGAGCTGCCCAGTGTTGGGTGAATTTTGGTCTGGAGTTCACCGTCTGATCTCTCAAATTTTCCAAACTACCATCCCCAACACCCCGGCCTTCTTTCTGCTACATCTCTCGGATACCTCCCTCCGGGCCTACCGTAAGTCGGCGATAAGACACATGGTTAATGCGGCTAGAGCCTGCATCCCTGCCCTTTGGAAGTCCCCTAATCCTCCCTCTCTTTGTCACTGGCTCCGTAAGGTGGAGGATATCCGGTCCATGGAGGATCTCACGGCGTCCCTCAGAAACACACGTGAGGCTTTCGTTAGGGCCTGGACCCCTTGAATCCTCTTTCAGGGGTCCCGTTCTTACACAGACATCATGGGCTAGGCACGGCTCGTTGGTGGTATGGACCCGGGGGGTCCCCCCCCCCCTTATTTATTTTATCTTTTTCCCCATGCTACTTCCTTTCTCCCATCCCTTCTCTCCTCTTCTTCTCTCGCCCCCTCCCCTCCCCCCCCTTTTTCTTTCTCCCATGTTTGACCCAAGAGTTATTTGTTTTATATTTTGTTTAATTGTTGGACCTTTTTGGTCTACGCGCTTATGTTAAGTCTTGTTTCACTTTTTGTTTGTTTGTTTTTCTGTTTGTTCTGAGTTTATAAATAAAGAATTTATAAAAAAAAAACAACAACTATTGTCTGCTGAAGGTTATTTTAGAGTTCCGGTTACTGGGCTGGATTTTTAGGAATGGCAGGTAGGTTGGTAGTGGGACCTGTCGTTCCACCCCCATCCAGTCCACACTTTGGGGATGTTCCTCATCTGTGAGGAGGCGGAGTCTAAGTCAGACCACAATGGAGACTGCTGTGGTCTGATCTTAGACTCCGCCTCCTCACAGACGAGCCTCCAGCAGAACCAGCGTTCATTGGTCGAATGCTGTACACTGGCCAATCAACACTGGTCAATTCATTCCTATGAGAAAAAGCAAGCTTGCTCGTAACAGCAAGCTGCCAGCTCTCCTGACTAGCAAGGACGAGCCTGCGGCAAATCAACGCTGGTTCTGCAGCAGGCTCGTCCTTGCTAGTCAGGAGAGCTGGCAGCTTGTTGTTACGAGGGAGCAGACGTTTTCAGCGCAACTGCAAGCACTGTGCAGTTAAAGCGCACAATCCGCATAGACTATAATGGGGTCTGTGCGCTTTAACTGCACAGCGCTCCTCATAAACACTCTCCTCCTGCTATTCGTGGACTTGGTGACTCTCCTTTAGTCGAATAGTGGTTTCCCCTGAAACAGAGCAATTCATTCCTTTGAGAAAGAGAGTCAGCTCCCTCATAACAGCAAGCTGCCAGCTCTCCCGGCTAGCAAAAATGAGTCGGCGGCAAATCAACGCAGCAGGCTTGTCCTTGCTAGTCAGGAGAGCTGGCAGCTTGCAGTTATGAGGGAGCTGACTCTCTTTCTCATAGGAATGAATTGACCAGAGTTGATTGGCCAGTGTACAGCATTTGGACAATCAACGCTGGTCCTGCCGGAAGCTCGTCTGTGTGGAGGCGGAGTCTAAAATCGGACCACAATGGAGACTGCTGTGGTCTGATCTTAGACTCCGTCTCCTCACAGATGAGCCTCCGGCAGAATCAGCATTGATTGGCTGAATGCTGTACACTGGCCAATCAATGCTGGTCTATTCATTCCTATGAGAAAAAGTAAGCTCGCTCGTAACAGCAAGCTGCCTGCTCCTAGCAAGGACGAGCCTGCTGCAGAACCAGCATTGATTTGCCGAATGCTATACACTGTATAGCATTTGGCTAATCAAGGCTGGCTCTGAATCGAATATTTACTACGAATATCTAGTAGTATTCGATCGAGTAGGAATATTTTGGATACCGTAGTATCGAATACTACTCGCTCATCTCTATGGATAACCCCTTTAAGAGTGAGGCCAGTCAACTGTCAACATGTAGTAAACACACAGTATACTTCAGCATCCTACAAGCACAAAGATATTATCAAGCAGTTACTATTTTTTATGATTTGCTAGTTCATTACTGCTATATTTACTACAGTTACAAAATGAGGTTATGAGTATAGATGGGTGAATCATTTCTAATATTCCAAATTGTTCGTTATTTTACAAAACCGAACAAATGGAGATTCGTCTTGGGCAAACTATAGTGGCTTCCACATTAAACTTTGGGGTCTCTTCAGACCCAGAGTATAATAGCTGGTGCCCAGGGGAAAAACAAAACACTCATACTCACCTTCTACTATCTCTCTTGGGCCTCTTCATGGTACTTGACACTCTTCTGTGACTTCATCAGTCTTGGCTGAGCGCTGAGGCCTTAGATTGGGCCTCAGCATTGACTTAGGCATGCTGACCATCATGACATCATGGCGCTCGACATGCCCAGGTTATCGCTGAGGCCCAATTACAGGTCTCAGCCCTAATCCCCGGGCTGATGATGTCACAGAAGAACGCACATGTAGGGTGTGGTTTGTACTGAACTTAACCCCAACACGAAATAAATCTTGGGAGGTTTGCCCATCTGTAGTTACTAACATACATATTGATCAAATTGTTTGAGCCCATCTACCACATCAAGGGGGCCTAACTCACTAAATCAGATGGGTCAACACTAGAGATGAGTGAACACTATTCGAAACAGCTGTTTCGAATAGCACACTCCCATAGAAATTAATGGACGTAGCCGGCACACGGGGGGGTTAAGCGACCGACCGCCGGCAAAGTCTGCGTGCTGGCCGCTTCCATTCATTTCTATGGGAGCGTGCTATTCGAAACGGCTGTTTCGCATAGTGTTCGCTCATCTCTAGTCAACACATTAAACATACCTGTATAAGAAAATGCTTACTTCTCTCTTGGGCCTAGGCCTACAATATGAATCAGCCATAGTCTACATTCAATTCAGAACTGACTTAAGTGGGAGCTGTACATGACCAAAATGAAAAGAGTCACCGTAAGATGCAAAAAAGATATGTTAGCCCCAACACCATGGAAAATATTTTCTAATAGAAGAAACCCCTGGGTGGTCACAGTGTAAGATGGTGCTCACCTTAGGCTGGGTTCACACAAGGTTTTTTGGACTGGAATTTGACACGGAGGCCGCCTCAGATTCTGGTCCAAAAAACAGCTAGCCGCGACTGGATGCCGATGCAGTGTACTGGCATCTATTCGCAGCATTCCACTCCGGATTAGGCCCAAATGAATGGGCCTAGTCAGGAGGGAGGTTTCGTGAGGCGTCATGAGGCGGACTTCCGCGGCTGAATGAGCCACGGAATCTGCCTGAAGAAAGGTCATGTCGCTTCTTTTTTCCGCAAGCGGTTATAGGAAGTGACCGGCTCCCATTGGTTTCAATGGGAGAGGCTTTTTTGAGCTGGATTCTGACGCGGATTCCGTGTCTTATATTTACATTGAGGTCTCTTTATGTGTGATATTTAATAATCACTAATCTGACTGTGGCGATATCGGCACTTGGTAATTCTATAGTAATGGTTAAATTCTATGTATGTTAAGTACTAGGTAGGAATTAGTGTTAGATAATTGAGTAAGGTCCTTCTTCAGGCTTTTCCCAGCTGTGTCTTTGACTAGTGAGGCCTGTGGTTGGGTACACCAATATCATGATGCCCCGCTGACATAATTCAGAAGACCGGAAGAGGCCTGAAGAGGATAAAGACCAGTACTGGATGTGAAGCCCAGAAGAGGAGAGGGAAACTATTATGTTTCTGCACCTCTCCTTAGCTTCCGCTTATTATTCTCTAAGGTCTAAAGAGAGTATAACAATAGCATTTCAGATGTAATGAAACTTGAACAAACCTCATGAATATACACTAAACACTACCTAGTTAGTGTACTGCCACACATGGAAATGAAAAAAATCAGGTTTACGCACATTAGGATACTAGATGGTGGAAAACTTGGAATGTTGAAAGATTCTGTTTTCGATACATTTTTTATATGATTCATCAAAGAGATTTTCACTAGAAAAGGTTGCAAAATGGCACATTGATATATGATCTCCAAGGAGGAAGTTTTCACATCTGTAAAGCAGAGAACAACTTGGTAACCTAACATCAAGCTGCCAGCTTTAAAGGAACACTAAACCTAAAAAAAAAAATAAAAAAAATAAAAAAAAAAAAAAAAAAATAATAATAATAATAATAATGAAAAAAAAAATATTAATAATAATAATAATAATAATAATAATAATAATAATAATAATAATAATAATAATAATAATAACAAAAGTAAACAGGAAATATAGTTGCCCTCACTGTTTATTAGTCTTCAACATTTTGTGCATAATTCTGAGAGGTAGTCTTGTAATAATCTTCCAGAGGACACAGGGTAATATCCCGCTGATCAGCTGCTTTTTCAACATTTGGTTCCTCTCATCCACCAGTGAGTTTAAAGTGTAACTCCGGTTATAAACAGCTTTTTATAAATGAATAGTACTCGCAAATATAAAAAATTATATCTTTTTATCACCACTTATTAGGCTGCTCTCCTCCTCCTTGTCTTTATTCACAGTATTGTTTGTGTCAAGATCTGTCTCTGTATCCAGCCTCATACACAGAACTCTATGAAGAGGGGAGGAGGGAGGAAGAGGCTTCTGCCAACAAGCTAAGTACGTTATTGTCTCATTCTGAGGGGTTATAAAGTTTTATCTGGAAGACATAAAGAGCTCTCTCACTCACAAAGTAGTGTAGCTGCAATTATTTGAGTGTCTTTTCTAGCAGTCTTCTCCTCTCCCGCTCCCCTTCATAGACTTGAAAAAAATATTGAAGGAAACATACAGTATTTCTTTGTATTACAAAGTTTTTTATATTCACTTGCAGTATTCATTTATGTAAACTTGTTTATAATTGGATGCATACTTGAGGTATTTTGTGTTTCATGTTGCATTTAGTTTTGTGAGCGTCTGGTTGTGCAATTCAGCCTTACTATTAAGTCCTGGAGGTATCTGAGCACTCTTGACATATGACAGGAAACTCAAGTTCTGTGATCTTGAGATGTGAATTTAGATTCAGACAGTCATACTTCTGGGCACTGTATACATCCTTAGAAAAGAATTTGGTTAAGGCCTTATGTCCCTGGTTGGGATATGGCCTGCTCACAAGCCTCCAGCAGAAAAGTGAGATATAATAATAATAATAATATGCAAGTTGTAGATGAGTTTACTAAGTGATTATAATTAATCAATAAGTTTTCAAGTATAAAAGTAACAGTCCTTCATGTGCATAATTTCACAAGCTTTTTGGAATGACAGATATCTAAGGACAACTTTGACATTATATCAGGATGGGACCATAAGACTACATGCACATGTTGTGGAAGACAAATAGATTTTCCATGTGGAAAATGCACAACTTAATATATTATCATTAAAGTCAAGGAGATTTTCTTTATCTCATGTACATCTGCAGCAGGTTATTTCTTTGACAAACAAAGAGTTCCAGCTCAGGGTAAAAGGAACTTCATCTATAATAAATCACTACCCAGAGAAGACATGACACCAACAAAACTTGCAGGTTAATTCTTTGAGCCAATTTTAACTGCAAATTTCACCTATTTCATGTGTGTGTAATATAAGGGTTTGAAAACATAAAGAGAAGCTCAGAGATACTGGGAGAAATGGTGGCAAAAGTGGTGTATTTTTGGACATTTCATCCAAAAATGTTCCATTAATGTCCCACTTTGTCCAATGTTCGATCTGTCCACCAATTTTGAGAAACGTCGGTAAAGTTGAGTGGGGACAGACATAATATAAACCTGTATAAATTATACTTAAAATCTACACCTGTCCCTGACTGGTATAGGTTTCAATTCTGGTTCACAGGACTTTTGGAGATGCCCCAGAATTATTAAGAGGTCTGAGTCTAGTGATAACTCTGGTGTATCTGTCGCCAGTGTTCACAATATTAATATTGGCACGCAATGCATCGCTTTTAATAAATCCCCCGCACTAGAGATGGGACAATGATGGCGGACAGTTTTGCCTGCCTAGGTGTTGCTCTATTCCAAAAATAAATTTAAAAAATTACATTATTGGTAATGAAAGGGTGAACTGTCCAGTGAATGTGAAAATTTCAGTCACAGGCTCACAGCACAGTGCAGAAATTCTCCCTCCCTCCATGCCTATGATTTCTCACTGCCTATTTACATAAAATTAATTATCTCTAATTAAATTACGCAATGGAGTTATTACTTTGAATCATGCAGTGATGATAGAACATGTGTCTCCCATGATAGCCACATGAATGGCTGGGTGTACATCTGCTAAAGTCTTATATTGTGTCAGTGACATCAGCACTTCAAGGTCTCCACCTAACACTCATTGGCACGATTCTCCTCTGTATTGTAACTGCTCAATATGTGTCGGGCAGCCATTTATTCACTTAGGTTTTGGTTTCAATAGAAGCAAACATTTTAGAATATAATGTTCGAATCCAGCCGATTATGAATCAGTTCACCCTTCTCAAGAAGCTAGCACTGACTACCAACTGCCTAAAGTAAAGACAATGCCATACAAATCACCATATCTTGCCCATCAACCTTAGTGTAAAATGGTAGAAGCTGGACACAGGGGTTAAATAAACTCACACCTGAACTTTTAGATTTTGGTGTAAATAAAAAGAAATATATAAGATCAGCCAATCGTGCACAATTATTTATCAGAATATATAGATTCAAGCCAAAGAATTCTCAAATGATAGTGAATGGTAAATATACAGTAGAGGCTACTGAAAGGGTTACAAGCAGGCCTGCTGCGGATATAAGGGGGGTTGAAGATTTTTCTTCCGCCCTGGCAGGTTGCAGGAATGTGAGCTGTGCTAAATGTCTGTTCCCCTATAAAGTAACGTATAGAAAAATGAATGAAAGACTACAAAACCAGTCTTCAGCAGGTCATTCAGAACTAATAATTGTGTAACCCGCCAGATTTCGTCCTCTTATATCTGATTTCCGTCTTCTGAACACTGCTAGACTAAAAAACAGCAGCTGGTAGAAAGTCATTCATTGTAACAACACCAATCAGTGTCAGATTAATCTTGTAAGACACCGTTCTCTGTATATATAATAGTTCCTGTTGGCATTACACCAGGGCTGGCATTGTACAGTACTTTGTAGTGAAGACAATTTTCAGGCATTTTCTTGTAGAGCCAATGTCAAAGCTATAGATATTGATATAATCCATAGTCAAGCACATAAGAATTACAATACACATTCCTGCCTACTCTCGCAAATTTCAAGACTTTATTCACTTTCCTTAAGAAATTAACCATATATCATTGTTTCATTTGAATATCCAATGGCGCTCAGATTTGAGTTGCTTTGTGGCACTTTGTGGCACTTGTGATGTTATCTTAAGTTTGTAGGGTGACCATAACCTTGAGGCCGAGTCAATTACACCTACAGAAAAGTTGGTGTTTTCCATTAGATATACCGTATATACTCGAGTATAAGCTGACTTTTTCAACACAGTTTTTATGCTGAAAAAGCTCCCCTCGCCTTATACTGGAGTCAGGGTCCCGTGCCCCAACTATTAATCCAAATTTTTTTATATAAATGTATTGGTCAGGGGCCCTGATCGGTCCCTTAATCGATGCATTTGCATTGGCAAAATGAGGCACGGAGCACATGACCTGCAAGGAGCTGCATATATTTTGCTACGGCAATGCTATAGGACACTCCCCCTTCTCTAGCACGAGAGATGAAAGCCCGGGATGGGAGGCCCCTGCTGGTGTGCTTACATTGAGGAGAGGAAGCTCCGTGTAACAAAGTAAAACACACAAGTACCTGCTGGGGTTACTATTCCTATTAATGTCAGGCATTTGGGGTTATTAATTTAGTTTCAGAAACTCCATGTGCCTCACATTAATAACAGTTAACACCATCATGTCCCTCATATTAACCCCTGTGTGCCCCATATAAGGGTTACTAATATGTGAGTCATATGGGAATACTAATAAAGGACCTTAATTATGAAGATACCTAATTATAACCTCCATATGTCCCACATATCAGTAACTCTTATGGGAGGCACACAGGGGGTTAATGTGAGGGACATGATGGGGTTAACTGCTATAACTATGAGGCACATGGAGTTACTAAGCTGTAATACACATGACCAGACTTTTTATCTGCAAGGGTGGATAAAATTATAGACTATTATATTTCAATGGGCCCATACACATAGACGCTGTTGCTTTTGCGGCCATGCGTTCGGGCCAAATTGAAGAGCTGCAACTTATGACTAGGCTTATACTCGAGTCAATAAGTTTTCCCAGTTTTTTTGTGGTAAAATCAGGGGCCTCGGCTTATATTCGGGTCTGGTGATAACTGGTGATAACAATGACCCAAGTTGTTCAACTTCTTGATGCTCTAGTCAGTAATTTCTGAAACATCTAACGGACTTGCCAGCTTATCCCTCCCATTGTCACGCCACAATATGTTTTCATAGTTCCAATGGGTTGTCGTGGCAGTGGAGAGGTTATTGAAGCCACTTATGCCCACCATCTTTGTACACTGATTTGATCTAATTGGATGCCAGTGTAATAGGACACTGGTCAGCCTAAGGCTATCAAGCATAATCCACCACAAGACAGTATTGAAATGTATTTCTAATGAAACTACAAACAAATGAAACATATTATAAAACTGTTGTACAGCAGTGGGCAAGCCATAAAAATGTATTTGTTCAAACAGTAAAAGAATTATTTGTTTGTCTAAAAAACCATTGGATCAAAAAGTGATTCAAAGGTCGTATAAAACCCTAAGTGGTATGCATAAAAACTACAGCTTTTGTTGCAAAAAAAAAAAAACCCCAAAAACACAGAAAAGTACAAATAGAATTTTAGTTCTAAGGATATGACAGTGCAAAAACAAATGTTTTTAAATGATTTTACTGTTAAAAAGTAGCAGATTGTAAAAAAAAATAAAAAAAATACAAATTTGCTATCACTGTAATGTCATCTAAAAAGATCATTTGATATGTATGACACATGGTGAAAATGGAAAATTAAAAACATAAAAAACAATGTTATTTTTTTCCACTCCCTCCCAAACAGAGTTCATAAAAGTTAAGCAATAATTTATATGCCAAAAACACATCTCACCCTGCACAAAGCAATCTCTACATCAATGAAAAATGTAAAAAGTTATGGATTTCAGAATGCAACAATGATAAAACAAACAACAACAACAAAAAAAATCGCCATGTCCTTAAGTCGTAAATTGGTCCTGTTTTTGAGGAGTTAACAAAATGTATTTTTGCTGCCATGACACATAGCGTAAGACGTACTTGTATAATGTGCTGGCCAATTGCAGAACAGAACTCTCCTTTGTCTGTCCATCTGACTAATTTCATTACACCTTCACTTTCGAGGAAGCAGAAAACCACAAAATACAAAACAATCTCCCCGGGGAGACTTTAACACTGAACAGGGCCATGCAATGTAATCCCAAAAATGAGTTTAGCAGAACCTTAAACTGACAGTATTCATAGTGAAGCCTGTTCCCTTTTTTTTTCTTCTTTTTTTTTTTAATCTTTTGTGGTATATGTTTTATTTCATTTGGTAATATTTTTGCTTTTTGGAAAATGAGTTGTATTTGGCTGGGCTATTGTATTTTGTATTATTGCATTTTTTAAATGTATTTCAAAGAATTACTCTTTATGCTTTTGAATATAACTGTAATATTTTAATTTTAGTTTTGACTTTTTCTTTAATTGAAATTCATATAATTCAAATTATATGAGTAAACAAATATAGACACTTTAAGGCCAAGGCCCCACAATGCGGAAACGCAGCTTTTTTTAGTTGCAGATTTGTTGTAATTTTTAAGCCAAAGCCAAGAATGGCTAGGAAGTTGTGTAGGAGATGTATAGGATGCTCTTATAATTCTACCTTCTGCTCAATCCACTCTTGACTTTAGCTCAATAGACCGCAACAAAATCTGTAACAAAAAAAAGCTGCGTTTCTGCAACATCAGGCCTCAGCCTAAGGCCTGGTTCACATCTGCGTTGGTAATCCATTTGGGGGAGTTCGCATGTGCTTTCACTGCACACCACTTGCCAATGTATTCGGTATTCCGTTCGGGAAGGGGGGGGGGCCATACGGACTCTCCCTAATGGATTACCGATGGAGATGTGAACCAGGCCTAAGATGTGTAAGGGCAGCCTCAAAAGCACATAAAAAATGTATTAAAAAACCATGTGTTTAGTTTGATGTTACAAATGATTAATATACAGGTATATGGATATGGCAATACGAATATATATATATATATATATATATATATATATATATATAGAGAGAGAGAGAGAGAGAGAGAGAGAGAGAGAGAGAGAGATGAGCGAACACTAAAATGTTCGAGGTTCGAAATTCGATTCGAACAACCGCTCACTGTTCGAGTGTTCGAACGGGTTTCGAACCCCATTATAGTCTATGGGGAACATATACTCATTAAGGGGGAACCCAAATCCGTCTCTGGAGGGTCACCAAGTCCACTATGACACCCCAGGAAATGATGCCAACACCTCTGGAATACAACTGGGACAGCAGGGGAAGTATGTCTGGGGGCATCTAACACACCAAAGACCCTCTATTACCCCAACATCACAGCCTAACAACTACGCACTTTACACATTCAAAAGTCATTCAAAAGTCACTATCAAAGTGGGAAAATACCTGGAAACCTTCTTTACTCCCCAAATGGATGGACACAAACCCCAATTTAAGCTCAACAAACAGTAACAACCACCCCTTTAAACCATGACAACCACAGATGGAATAGGCAATGGGAAATCCTTTAGTCCTCACCCACAACTGTCATTTTGAGTGTGTGTGTGTGTGTGTGTGTGTGTGATGTGGTAAGACCTTCCAAAATTGACTTTTCTAGCCCTTAACATGAGCCCTTCCAAACAAAGTTACAGGACCTTAAGCTGAGCTACCAGCAGAGATTGAGGCCCTTGGCATGAGTAGAGCCTTGTACCAGCGTGTGTCCCTTAACATCAGGCGGGCCCTAAGTTCTGCGCTTTGCACAAAAGTTCAACATTAACTAGGCTGAATGGTACAAAGATTAGTAGGCCCGAGAACCAGGAACAGGTCTTGCAATGGCTGTCGGATAACGCTTAAAGCACATTGTCCACCAGCCAGTCAGCCTCTACCTCCTCTCCTCCTCTTACCCAACAGTCTTGTCCTCATTCCACCCAAAATTCTCAATCTTCCCAGAACAATAACCCCAACTGTCCCTGCTCCCCAGAGTTGTTCTCCCTTCCTTTGACTGTACCGCAACCTGCCCCTCCATTTCGCAATTCCACGGACCTAACAGACGAGTATCTGTGTCCAGATGCTCAAACACTAGAGTCTCCTCCATCTCCGGTCGATTTGGTGGCAGATGACCAGCAACCCACCCTCATCGACGACGATGAGACGCAGTTGCTGTCAGGGCAGCCAGTTGACATGCGCATTGTGCAGGAGGAGGAGGCAAGACAGGAGTTGGAAGAGGAGGTGGTGGACGACGAGGACACCGACCCCACCTGGACAAGGCGGATTTCAAGCTGGGAAAGTAGTGTGGATGTTGAGGCAGGTGCAGCACCAAAAAGGGTAGCTAGAGACAGAGGTCAGCAGCTTTGCCGAAGCTAGGCCAGACCCGGAATGTCCGAAGATGTTCCCTTTTGTACCCAGCCCAGAAAAACTCCCCCATCGAGGGCACGTTTCTCGAAGGTGTAGAGTTTTTTCAAGGAATACGCCGAGGACAGATATAGTGTCGTCTACACAATTTGCCTCTCGAAATCGAGTAGGGGCCCTGAGAAGAGCAACCTGTCCACAACTTCAATGCACCGTCATTTGGAATCCAAGCACTGGAATCAGTGGCAGGCAGCAACGGCAGGACAAACGTCGCCCGCCGTTCATGCCACTGCCTCTGCTCACAGTGCTGGCGATGCACTCCAGAGGACGAGCCAGGACATCACTTCATCTGCCTCCGCCACTTTGTTGACTTCTCCCTCATCCTCCCCTGTTTCTGTCTTATCTCCTTCTCCTGCACCATCAAAGGCACCATCAGGCGCTTCTTTACAACAACCCACCATCTCTCAGACATTGGAGCGCCGGCAGAAATACACCGCTAACCACCCACCCACGCAAGCCTTGAACGCCAACATCGCTAAACTGCTGGCCCAGAAGATGTTGGCGTTCCGGCTTGTTGAAACTCCGGCCTTCCCGGACCTGATGGCAACTGTGGCACCTCGCTATGCCGTCCCTAGCCATCACAACTTCTCCCGGTGTGGCGTCCCCACCTTGCACCAGCACGTGTCACTCAACATCAGGTGGGCCCTTAGTTCCGCGCTTTGCTGCAAGGTCCACTTGACCACCGACACTTGGACAAGCACCTGTGGTCAGGGATGCTGCTTATCTTTAAGGACAGGCAGGGTGAATGTGGTGGAGTCTGGTCCCGCGGTGCAAACTGAGGTACCCTATCTCCTCTCCCAGGCCAAAATTCATGGCAGGAGTAGACTGAAACCCTACGACGCTGCAACCTCCACCCCAGCTACTAGCGGCAAACGCTAAAACACTCATCAGCTTGGGGGACAGACAGCACAGTGCCTCCGAGGTCAGGGATGCCATCCTGGCTGAGATGGCATTTTTTTTTCCCTGCTACACCTGGGGCCTGGCATTTTTACGCCTGTGATAATGGCTGGAACCTGGTAGCGGCTCTGGAGCTTGCCAGCCTCCAACACGTTCCATGTTTGGCCCACGTCTAACTTAGTGGTGCAACGTTTTTTGAAAACATACCCAAATGTACCGAAGCTACTGTTGAAAATGCGGCGCTTGTGCGCCCACTTTTGCAAGTGTACAGGAGTCGCTGCTAGCCTCAAAAGACTCCAGCAAGGCCTACATCTGCCTGATGTCCACACACGCTGAAACGCTACATACCATATCTTGACCAGAGTGTGTGAGCTGCACAGACCTTTGATGGAGTTCCATCTACAAAACCCAAGGGTTCCTCAAAGTCAGCTCCCAAAGTTTCTGCACCATGAGTTTCCAGGGGTGGCAGAGTTATGGCTAGGGGCAGAGGCATGGATAGGGATGATGTCTAGGGGCAAAAGCAGTGTGGATGTGGAGGCAAGCTAAGCAGAAAAAACTGGGGGTACAAGCAGAGGCATGGACTGGGGTGATATCTAGGGGCAAAAGCAGTGTGGATGTGGAGGCAAGCTAAGCAGCAAAAACTGGGGGTACAAGCTAAGGCATGGACTGGGGTGATGTCTAGGGGCAAAAGCAGTGTGGATGTGGAGGCAAGCTAAGCAGCAAAAACTGGGGGTACAAGCTAAGGCATGGACTGGGGTGATGTCTAGGGGCAAAAGCAGTGTGGATGTGGAGGCAAGCTAAGCAGGGAAAAAGGTGGCTAGAGGCAAAGGGATGTCCAGAGGCAGAAGACAGCTCCATGACAGAAGCTAGACCTGAGCCAGCAAGGCCCAAGATGCCCTCTTTTCTAGCTTCCTTAGAAAAATTCCCCCATCGAGGCCACGTTCCTCGCTGGGGGAGATAATTTCTAAATGTATAGGTCGAGGACAAACTGAGTGTGGTTTACACACTTTGCAATGCGACTCCCCATCTCCCAGGCCTTTCATTCCAGGCTAAAGTACAGCACAACCCACCCACATGCCCAAGGCTTCAACGGCCTCATTTCAAAAATTCTGGCCCAGGAGATGTTGGGGTCCCGGCTTGTGGACACTCTGCCCTTTTTGGGCCTGCTGGCTACTGCGCCACCTCACTGTGCCATCCACACCAGCACTTTTCCCCAAACATGAGGCGGTCCCTAAGTTCAGCGCTTTGCCCAAAAGTTCCACGTGACCAGCTACGAATGGACAAGTGCATGCGGACAGGGACGCTACCTTTCAATCTTGGCACAGAGGTTGAATGTACTTGAGGCATGGACCGGGTCGCAAAATGTGGTGGACTGACTTGTCTCCCCACACAACATTCCTGGGAGGAGGGCTGAAACACCACCCTCCTCCTCTGCTGTTAGATTGACCCCAGCTACGAGCTGGAAACGCTGCAACACTGGTGTGGGGAGACGTCAGCAGGCCGGGCTGAAGCTCATCAGCTTGGGGGACGGACAGCACACTGCCTCTGAGGTCAGGGATGCCATCCTGGATGAGATGGCAATTTGTTTATCCCCGCTGCCCCTGGGGCCAGGCTTTTTTGTCTTGTTGGAGGGCTCTGGAGCTTGCCAGCCTCCAACACGTTCCATGCCTGGCCCACGTGTTCAATGTAGTGGTGCAACGATTTTTAAAAACATACCCCAAATTAGCTGAGCTAAGGGTGAAAGTGCGGCACTTGGACACCCACTTTCCAAAGTCTACAGTACCTGGAGCTAGCCGCAATACACTCCAGCAAGGCCTACATCTGCTTGAAGCACCTACTGTTGTGCGAGGTCACCACACGCTCTAACCCTAGATACCGTATGTTGAGCAGGGTGTGTGAGCAGCAGAGACCTTTGATGGAGTACCAGCTACAAAACCCAAGGGTTCCTCAGAGTCAGCTCCCTCACTTTCTGCACCATGAGTTTCCATGGGTGGCAGACTTATGGCTAGAGGCACAGGCATGGATAGGGGTGATGTGTAGGGGCAAAAGCAGTGTGGATGTGGAGGCAAGCTAAGCAGCAAAAACTGGGGGTACAAGCAGCCGGTGGCATCATCACTGACAAGCACAGCTGTCTGTCAGCTGACAGGCTGACTTTCACCAAAATGAACAGACAATGGATAGACTCATCATATACATGTCAGTTACATGACAAATTTAGTGCAATTTGCAAGTCCAAGATGGGTTGGAGATCTACAGAGAGGAATCTCACCACCTCTTGCGGGTGCCATCATTTGAAAGGCAAGCCCTGGGCTCAGTGGGTGAGAGCAAGCGCAGGATAATCGTCGTTTGGCCTGGCGGCCACTGCCTCTCCCACTGTTGACAGGGCTGGCGCTGCAGTCCAGACCAGCAGCCAGGACACCTCCACATCTGCCTCTGACACTTTGGGGAGTTCACCCTCATCCTCCCCTTTTCCTGCCACTTCTGCTTTTGCCCGCGCCATCATGCGCCTCTTCCCAGCAACTCCCCATCTCCCAAGCCTTTCATTTCATGCTAAAGTACAGCGCAACCCACCCACATGCCCAAGGCTTCAACGGTCTCATCTCAAGAAATCTGGCCCAGGAGATGTTGGAGTCCCGGCTGGGGGACACTCTGCCCTTTTTGGGCAGAGTGTCTACTGCGCCACCGCACTGTGCCGTCCACACCAGCACTTTCCCCCAAACATGAGGCGGTCCCTAAATTCAGCGCTTAGCCCAAAAGTTCCACGTGACCAGTTACGAATGGACAAGTGCATGCGGACAGGGACGCTACCTTTCAATTTTGGCACAGTGGTTGAATGTAGTTGAGGCGTGGACCGGGTCGCAAAATGTGGTGGCCTGACTTGGCTCCCCACACAACATTCCTGGGAGGAGGGCTGAAACACCACCCTCCTCCGCTGTTAAATTGACCCCAGCTACGAGCTGGAAACGCTGCAACACTGGTGTGGGGAGACGTCAGCGGGCCGTGCTGAAGCTCATCAGCTTGGGGGCCAGACAGCACACTGCCTACAAAGTGAGTCATGCCATCCTCGATGACACGGCAATGTGGTTTTTGCCACTGCACCTGGGCCCAGGCATGTTGTCATGTGTGATAATGGCCATAACCTGGGATTGGCTCTGTAGCTTGGCAGCCTGCAACATATTCCATGCCTGGGCCACGTTTTTAACTCATTGCTGCTAATCTTTTTAAAAAGGTACCCCAATGTTCCTGAGCTACTGGTGAAAGTGTGGCACTTGTGCGGATAGTTTTTAAAGTCTATAGTTGCCGCTGCTAGCCTCTATGCACTTCTACAACGCCTGTACCTGCTGGAACAATGGCTGTTGTGCGACGTCTCCACACTGCTGGCACTAAACATATCATGTGTTGAGCAGAGTGTGTGAGCAGCACAGACCTTTGATGTAGTTCCAACTCCAAAACCCTCGGGTTCGTCAAAGTCAACTCCCTCAGTTGCTCAACCATGAGTGGCCATGGGTGGCAGACTTATGTGAAATCCCATCCCATCCATTGCACTGGACACGAAACATTAGCATGCGCTCATCACAACTCCGGATATGGCAGCTGCGTTAAGCAGGGTGCAGGGACTAGGGATAAATAGGGCTGTCAACCAGGGAAAGCTTGGGACTGCCCTTGTTAGGGCGGGAGTCTGTGGGAGCCAGGGCCCGGACAGGGTTTTAGTAGGGTGTATTCCTTACTACCTGGCGTTTCTCTGTGTATCAACTGACTCCTGCTGACACTCTGGTAAGACTGTTCCAACTTTTTTACCTTTGTGTGACTTTTTGTTGCAAGGGTTATCCTATGTTTTAATAATTTTGAATATAGGTTAATTGCCCATAAACAATATCCTTTCTGTCATATATACAACTATAGTGACTGTACTTTGTTTTTTACATAGAACAATTTTAAAAGTAATAATAAATGTTATGTTTTAATGTGGCATCAGTGCTAAAATATGTATTGACTATTCTGTTGCTATTAGTGCATTCCTTGTAAAACAAGGCTCTGTATCTATCTGTGCTCGTACATTTTTGCTGGTTTTTGTGAATATGGCAAGAGCCTGAGATGTAGGGTGAATGAATCCCCAAATTATTTGGGGAATTTCCACTCAGAAACTGGCACTATATGGCAGTGGCAGGACTTCGGTGTATTTGTAACCCCAATATATTCTTTGAATTCCCAGTCAGACAATGGCACTATATGTCAGTAGCAAGAAATGAGGGTATTTGTAACCCCAATATATTCTTTGAATTCACAGTCAGAAACTGGCACTATATGGCAGTGGCAGGACTTGAAGGTATTTGTAACACCAATATATTCTTTGAATTCCCAGTCAGACAATGGCACTATATGGCAGTGGCAGGACTTGAAGGTATTTGTAACACCAATATATTCTTTGAATTCCCAGTCAGACAATGGCACTATATGGCAGTAGCAAAAATAGTGGGTGTATATAGCCCCAATTCTATTGCTAGGGGACTGCCAGTGTATTTCTGGGGTGAAGGTGGGGGGCACACCGTTGGAACGGGGATCGGGTGTATATATAGGGTATACGGGAATACACTTTCAGTTTATTCCATTCAGGATCCGGGGAAAGCTGGGTTGCGGCGATTGAGCCTGTCAGTGCCATGTTACACTGACAAGCTTCTCCCTGGAATTTAGCTCTTACAAGAGCTTTTGTGGTTGTCTTCTCCTTCCTATCCTAGCCTGTCCCTGCCTACCCAGAATCTAAGCCCTAGCTAACTGGACGGAAACCTCCGTCCCCGGTGAATTGCAAGCTCAGAATGACGCAAACCTGGGCGGCGCTGTTCTTTTAAATCAGAGGTCACATGTTTTCGGCAGCCAATGGGTTTTTCCTACTTTTTTCAATGTCACCGGTGTCGTAGTTCCTGTCCCACCTACCCTGCGCTGTTATTGGAGCAAAAAAGGCGCCAGGGAAGGTGGGAGGGGAATCGAGTAATGGCGCACTTTACCACGCGGTGTTCGATTCGATTCGAACATGGCAAACAGCCTAATATCCGATCGAACATGAGTTCGATAGAACACTGTTCGCTCATCTCTCTCTCTCTCTCTCTCTGTATATATATATATATATATATATATATATATATATATATATATATATATGTCTAGGTTTCTTTATGTCTGGAAAAATTTAATTAGTATATATAAAAAAAATTATACTGAAAAAAATGTGTAAAAACATTTTTTAATACTAAGACCCAAATCAGGAAAATGTAGCTTTTTTGTTGTAAATTTTGCTGCAGTTTTTTGAGCCAAAGTCAGGAGAGGATTTACCAGAAAGGAAACATCTAAGAGGTTCCTTTATATTTTCCATTTCTTTTCAAGCTACTGCTGACATTGGCTCCAAAAAATGCTGCAAAATCTGCAACAAAAAAAAGTTGTGTTCCGCAATGTGGGGCCTCAGCGTTTTCAAGCGCACCTGAAAAATGCATCCTGTAAGGTCACCCTAAAAAAAACTTAAACTAAAGATAATGTGTCACCCAAAAATGAACTTTTTTAATGTATTTAAGTTATTTTCAGAATTAATACATTTTTAAAAATTTTTTGATGATTTTATTTTTTATTTTCCAGGTCACTATCTATGTTAAAAAAAAAAAAAAAAGTACAGTATCCTGGAATTTTATGTTCACTGAAGCTTAATAGCAGTACAGAACAGAACAGAAGCTCAGACAAGATGGAAACTGATTAGAAAAAAAATTATATGACCCCAATCAGCAAAAGGGTAACAATAGCTAGACAATTTGACTTTCAGACTCCTTATCTTGGCTATCTCATACATAAATTTGACTTGTATATAGCATATGATTAGTTATGCAGATTCTTGTCATATAACTAAATTGTTACTGTTTTGCTTCTAAAATTCTAAATCTAGATTTTAACTATTTTGTTAATCCCCCTTTGGATTTCACCACAGCCTTAATCCTTCTGGGCATGCTCTCGATCAGATTCAAGCATGTCTCTACCGTTATTTGATCCAAGGTGTCATCTACACGTTCCCAATGTTGGTGCATACTGGTTGACTTACTTGGGTACACATATAGCTTTTTCTTCAACTCTTCCCACAAGTGTTTGATTGGGTTGAGGTCTGGGGACAGTGGGGGCCACCTCTACTTCATTGTCATTGAAGCTGTGATTTTGACATGCTTCTGGTCGTTGTCCTGCTGGAACACTATGTTGTCCTTTTCATACCCATGGTACTCGAGTGTACAAAGTCACTCGTCTTGTAGGATACTCACATATAGCTCAGCATTGAGACCACCATCGATCCTGGTCAAGTATCCAATGCCTTTACCTGTGAAATAACCGAATCTCCTCCACTAAACTAGTTCCTTCAGCTTGTCGTTCTGTTAGCCCCCTCTTCTCTTGCTTCTTCCAGACCTATTTGCACCCATCAGAGCATGGTCTATTGACTTTTGTCTCATCGCTCTTCATACTTTTTTGCATGAGCCAACGCTTTTTAGGACAATATTGAAGTCAAGGCTTCTTTACCTTCTTTTGGGCCACCTTTCCAGACTTGTTTAAAGCGCATCGCACACATTGCATGGACGTCCACCTCTTGTTTTTTGAATGGATGGTCGGACTTCGTTTTGCATTCTTCCAACTGTCATGGCGCTCACATGACGCAGTTTGTCCATTTCCTTAGTTGAGAGACCGCTGTCGATGAGCTGGATGATGATGTTTCTCTTTTTTTGGAAAATTTTCTTCATGGCTGATCTTTGATTTGAACCAGCGCCCTTTCTCTTGGGGATCTCCTAGTAACACCCTGAGCTATTAGGAAATGTGAGAACAGGTTGTATTTTGTAGTATCCAAGAAGTATAAGATTTTCTACCACCAGGAGCAAAACAGTAACAATGCAGTTACATAACAAGAATCTGCAGAACTAATCATATGCTGAATAGTTGTAAGTCACATTTATGTATGAGATAGCTGAGAGGATTGTCTATAAATTGATGGTAGTCTCATGTTGGAAGCTGTAGTGGATGGTGATATATGGAGCCTAAAAGTCAAAAGCTCAAAACATTGTTACCTTTTTATTCGTCAGTGTATCTGCTTTTAATAAATAAATAAATTTAAAAAATTTGATACCTTCCATTACAGGGATTACCTGGTTTACAAAGGTCAATATCAGAAACCTGATTAGGGCATCTTGAATTAATAGAGACCTCTATCAATTAGCCAGTGTGGAGAGATGCTAGAAGTAATATCTCTATTCTCTAGAGCATTACATCGAGTTAAATCATATATGGGCTTATAGGTTCTGCGGTTGGTTCTGTGGTTACTTGCCACGTATGCAAAGTAAAAACACATTTAGATTTCTCTTTTTCTCATATCATTTTATAGCTACAAGTTGCTTCATATCAGTTATATTCAGATATTTCACAGTATCCTGTCTGGACAGACATCTCGATAGACATCAAATTAAGACATTAACAGACAATTTCTTAATCCTGTCACGACTCTGTGGACATGAACTCTGTTACAATTTAAAGTTTTGAATGGATTCAGTTATTTTGCAAGTCTTTTCTTGGAGCTCCCTAATTTTTGTTACATGTTCTTGCAAAATTTCAAGACTCCTCAATCCATGTCCAACATTATTCCCCTATGGCCGCACACATACCTCCTTCTATGGCAAAAACTAAATCCAGTTCCAATTTCTCTTGTAATGCCAGTTTTCTTAATTGAGACTCTTCCTCATTGAGTCTTAGAATAGCTTTTGAGGTCTGAGTGATCATGGCATCTATAAGTTGTTGAATAGTTGTTTAATCTCTTCATTATCTCATTTCCCCATCCTGTAGATGGGGGAAACCAAGCCCACGCCTGGTCTCCAGTGCTGAATAACTCTCTTTTCTGTCTGAACTTGTATTTATACTCATAACCTAAAAATTTTACCTGATCCTTAGCTACTGAGATAGCAGGTGAGACTCTTTGTTATGAGGAGGACCAGGGCCTCCACAGTCCTGATCGAAGGTTACCGGCCCTCTCCCCACTGTGCTTCTGAGTCCCCACTTTCGGATCTTGGGAGGCAGGCTGTAACTCTGCAGCATTGTGCGGGGGATGCCAGTCACCTCCTGAGCCAGATGGGGGTCTTCCGGTTTTGGCCTAGTGGCAGGCCAGAGCCTGTTTAAGGAGGGTTCTGGCTCTGGACCACCGCTGGCTATCTAATTGTACTCTGTAGTCCTGGTAGTAAGCGTTCCTTCTAACCTGATTGTCTGTGTTTTTGACCCTTTGCCTTGGCCTTTGACCCTGCCTCTGTCTCCTGATTTCGTACTTTGCCTGTTCCTTTTAATTACCTTGGCTTACCTCTAGACCTCTGCTTCCTGAACTCCGCTTTGTACTTCGCAACTGCTCCTGTTACTGACCCGGTTTGCCTGTCTTTGGTTTTCCCACTGTACTGCTTTGCCCTCTTGTTAAAGACCCGGACAGAATGACTACGATTTACTCTCTGCTATCACCTGCTGGTCACCTGCCTCAGCCTTCTGGATCACTGGACCAACACCGCAACCCGAAACATCTGCTGGTAAGAGCTTTCACAGTCTGGTTCTACTGTGATTTGTGGTGTGCTTGGTGTTTGACATTTACTGACCCATACTGCTTTGCCCAGCAGTGCCGCCAAGTCCATCCCCACCATCTGGGGCTCTGGTGAACACCATTGTGGGGTTAGAGTTGGCGTGGCCTGGGGGGTGTTGGATACATTTTAATCTGTGTATCTAGTACTGGTTCTTACTTTGGCTCTGAACTGCATCTGCTATCCTAACACGCTTGCAAAGAAACAGTTACCTCGAGAACTGGGAAGCACCCATTTATCCCATTTATATGCACATACTACCACATACTAGATATATTCCTTCCGGGTTGTCAGGGTCTGGGGTTGCTAGGTGGGGTGGCAGACACACAAGTCCAGTTTCTTTAGTCCAAAACAAAGGTAGAGTTTATTTTCACTCAAAAATATAGTGCAGCAACAAAAGGAAACAATACAAAAATAAATCCCTGCCCGGCTAGGCTCTAACCAACATAGAATAGGCTATCTCACCTAGAATAACAGAAATCAAAAAGCCAGTTGAATCACTCAGGACACAGCTCCAAAAATATGACCTCTCTGTTGACTCTCCAGCCAAGCTCTGCCCAAGTGTTGCTGCTGGAGCAACTTCTTAAGCCTCCTTGATGAACAGGCTCTGCAGCTGAGTCACTGCAGGAACAAGCACAAAGTGTGGACTGGAGGGGGGGGTGGAATGACAGGTCCCACTACCAACCTACCTGCCATTCCTAAAAATCCAGCCCAATACTGAGCACTTACCAAAATGTTCAACAGACGAAAGTTTTTTGTTTTTTTTTTATAACTCAAATTTTTATTGAAAATTTTTTTAAACAATAAGAAAAGAAAAAACAATTACAAGTTACAAGGCGAACACCCGCCCTGCGAACAGAAAAAGCACACAGTGCAACACAAAATACAATCATAGAAGAATTAAAAAAAAAAAAAAATTAAAGACAAAGAAAGCAACATAGAAAAAAAAGAAAAAGGAAAAAAGGGGGGGGGAGGAGGAGGGAGGGGTTAGTGGGACAGATGATTGGGGGAGAGGACTAAATGTGGGGGGTGAAAGGGTAGGTAGGGGTGAGTGTGAGCAGTCAGGAAACCAGTGAGAGCGCTCGCCAGGTCATCCATACCACAGCCAGTTGGGAAGGGCTCGGGAGCAACCACTGGTCAAATACCTGAGACGAACAACAAGAGTATCAATCAGAGGAGGGGTCAGAGCCCAGAAGCGTCCGGTACTCTGCAGACTGTTGAAACCTGAACCAGTAGAACCAGGTTTTGATGTACGCCTCAGTCGTGCCATGCAGGAAAGACGTGAGATTTTCCATGAGCATTATCTTGTTGACCTTCGAAATCCAGAGGGAGAGAGGAGGAGGATCCACTCGTTTCCAAAAAAGGGGGATACAAGCCCGGGCAGCGAGGATCAGGAATCTAAGTAGGGAACGCTTAAAGACCTTTACAGAAGACTCACAATGATTAAGGAGGAACAGGGCAGGGCCCAAATGGTGAGAAGTTTCAGTAAGCTGGAGGGTTATCCGCTTGACCCCCTCCCAGAAGGACGAAAGGGCAGGACAGGACCAAAAAATGTGTAGCAGCGTGCCTTCCTCGTCGCCACAGCGCCAACATAATGGGGAGACCTGAGGAAACATAGCATGGAGTCTCGTAGGAACCCTATACCATCGGGACAAGATTTTGTAGCTGGCCTCCTGGTGGCGAGAGCTGATGGAAGCAGTATGAGAAAGGCGAAAAATGCGCCTACGCTGCTCCTGAGAGAGGGAAAGGGATAAGTCAGATTCCCATTTCAACAAGAACGGCGGAACAAAGTCCTCCGGAGGTTCAACCAGGATCCGGTAAGTGAGCGAGAGGGAGTGGCGAAGGGGGCCAGCACCAACACAAATCTTCTCCAAGGGGGTAGGTTCGACGCGGAACTCTGCAGGAGCAGGGAGAGAATGTAAAAAGTGACAAAGTTGCATCCCCCGCCAAGCATCCAAAGGGGGCAGCTCAGGAGGGGCCTGGGAATTCAGAAGTGTAGTCCATCCCCCAGCGTCCTGGAAGTGACAGGCACGGAAAATCCCATGACGGCGCCAATTACGAAAAACTCGGTCAAACATTCCAGGTGGAAAGGCAGGATTGCCCAGCACTGGGAAAAGAGCGGAATCCTTAGGGAGGAGAGTGGAGCGAACAAGGCCCCTGGAGCAAATCCGAAGCGTGGGACCAAGGGTAGGGTGAGAAAAGAGAGATGACAATGAGGAGGAGTCCAGCCATGGGGCAACCTGCAAAGGGATCGGAGAGAATGCCTGTTCGATGTAGACCCAAGGTTTAGAAACAGCATGCCTACACCAGTCCAAGACACGAGTCAGGTGGGTAGCCAAGTAATAGGACTTCAGGTCCGGAAGCGATAAACCACCGCAACTCTTGGGACGAAAGAGAAAAGCCTTGCTCACTCGGGCGGGTCTGCCCGACCAGATGAACTTCAGTTGGACGGAAGTGAGGGATCTAAGAAAAGACAGAGGGATGTGAATGGGAAGCGCCTGCATCAAGTAGAGAAGACGAGGGAGAATGTTCATTTTAAAAATCGCGCATCTCCCGAACCAAGTAAAGGCTCCAGTGGACCATCGAGTACAATCAGCCCTGATAGACGCCAGAAGTGGGGGGAAGTTGCAACGAAAGAGATCTTTCGGGTCCGGAGTAAGATAAACCCCCAAATATTTGAGAGAAGTGGGGGCCCAATGAAAAGGGAAAGATTGACTCAAGGAGGTGGCCGCCGAGGAGGAAAGGGTCACATTAAGGGCTTCCGACTTCGAAAAGTTGATTTTAAAATTCGAAAGGGTCGAGTAAACCTGAAAGGCAGACATCAGAGCTGGAAGAGAAACATGAGGGGAGGAGAGAAAAAATAGCAAGTCGTCTGGGTAGGGACAGGGGCTAGGTTTAGGACTCACTATCTCTGTCTTCCCTTCTTCCTTGTTTCAGCTGCAACACTAGGGAATGGCACAACTAACACATGGTTATTTTCCTAGCAGTGCAAACCCAGCAGTTAGTATCATTGGTCATTTTAGCAAGCATTACATGCGTTTTTATTATAAAATAATCTTCCCAACTTCTCTGATCCACTGTTCTGCTCCCCAGTTGTGGAATTAGGATGATCATCATCACCATTCTCAGGGCATGGAGACATGGTTATCTTGCAATGGGACGCATGGATCCACACAGGTCTGCCTTCAACCTTGACTGAATATTGTCAACAGAACTTGATAAGGACCATTAAAACATGGTTCTAGAGCTCTCCTGATGTGCCTCTTGAGATACATCCAGTCTGTACACGCTGCAGTGAGGGTAATCAGCTCTGCCCCCTGTACTGGACAAGTGGACAGAAGTGGTTCATATATATATATATATATATATATATATATATATATATATTATGGGTAGGAATGATTCTGAAACTGGTTCCTTATCTGACCTGACAAAAAAAAAAAGAAATCCGTTATATCAATAGTCCGACTGTCTATGATCTCTTAAAGGGGCCTTAGAAATGTAAAATCATGTAAGAACTGGAGTTTAAGTCTCTATCACTACATTTTCCCATATGAAGTAAATAGAACCAAGTGTTTTCTCTATAGATAATGCTGGAGGTTATATTTTGTTCACTTCATAAATTATTATATTGAAAGTGGGCAGGGGCAGAACCTCAAATTATTTCTCACCAATGAAAATGATACAAAAGTCCCATGTAGTCAGACGAATCCTCTTTATGTTACATCATGGTGAACTTGATCTTGATAAATTATACTGGAAATAAAATATTTATGCAGCCACAAAAAAATCCCAATATTTTGGACTGGAAACATGGCATAAAGAAATAACTTTATTTTTCTGTATTTATTATTCTGTACAATGTAGTGAGAAGCTGGAAAAAAATTTAGAATGGGGTGGAATTGGAGAAAACGTGCATTTGTGCGATTTTCTTACAGGCTTCATTGTTACAGTGTTCACTGTGCAGCCAAAATGACATGTCATCTGTATTCTGCCAATTCAGGGAAACCAAATTTATATAGTTTTATTTACATTTCAACCGCTTAACAAAAATCTGAAACTGCAAAAAAGTGACTTTTTTATATTTACGTGTACATATGCATGGGTGTCTATTTTTTACTTTTATGTGTATTCTAAGAAAAAAAGGAGTGATTTGAACTACTTTTTTGTTTTTTTTTATACTTTTTAAAACTTTTATATTTAATAACCCCCCCCCCTCCTCCCCCAGGGAGCTTGAACCTGCAATCATTTGATTGCAAGTTCCATAGACTACAATACAACTGTATTGTAGTCTTGGGAGATTCACTACATAACTATTGAGGCTGATCATAGACCAGCCACAATAACTATAATACAGTGACAAGCCTGGGAACCTTCAGTAGGCTCCCGGCTGTCATGGGAATAGGTTGGCTGCCACAATCTCGCCAGACGGGAGCAGGCTTGCAACGAGGTCATTGTTTTTATTTGGGTGGGGAAAGAGGGGTTCCTTGCCTGCAATGACCACAATCAGAGTTCACTCTGATTGTGGGCATTAGCACCAGGTCTCCACTGTAGAATGCCATTCCCCAGTAGAGCAGCCATCTTTAACCTCTTCCCACCAAGCGCATTTTTTGCTTTTCATTTTTGACTCCCCCCACCCCCCTTCCAAACCCCATAACTTTTTTTATTTTTCCACTCTCAGAGCTATATGAGTCTTAATGTTTGAGGGACAATTTTTTCTTTATGATGCCACCATTAATTGTTCTGTATAATATACTGGGAAGTTGGAAAAGAATTCTGAATGAGGTGGATTTGAAGAAAACGTGCAAGAAAACGGGCTTTGTTTTTTTTACGGCGCTCACTGTGCAGCCAAAATGACATGCCACCTTTATTCTATGTTTCGGTACGATTCCGAGGACACCAAATTTATCAAGTGATTATGAAGATAATCTTGTTTCCCTTAGTCCTAACAGCGGCACAATGTGGGGTATTTCTGCCCCTGTGTGCTGGTAGGACAGGCGGATTTTTAATTAGCCAATCAAAAAAGCACCTTTATTAAAGGAGCAACTAGGCTGAGACCGGTGGTGAACACCCCTGTCCACCAATGGGACCTTATTCCGGTCCTGAACGCTCTTTGTGACCAACCATTCGAACCCCTGGAAGAAGTCTCCCTTAAGTTACTGACCGGCAAAATGGCACTGCTATTGGCAGTTACAACTGCCAAAAGAGTTAGTGAGCTACAAGCCTTATCTGCCGAAGAGCCATATACTATATTTTTTTCGGACCATGTGCAGCTTAGGTTCCTCCCAGGGTTTCGTCCCAAGATTCCATCCGCTGCAAATAGGAACCAAACAATTTCCCTTTCAGCATTTTGTCCTTTCCCCTCTTCACCTGAAGAGGAAAGATGGCACAGGCTGGATGTAGTCAGATGCCTGCAAATTTACCTGCAGCGCACTCGCCCTTTTAGGCAGGCCGAAAACCTGTTAATCAGCTATACGGGGAAGAATAAGGGCGCCAAGGCCGCCAAGGCCACGATATCCCGCTGGGTTTCCGAAACCATAAAGGTCGCCTACACCGCCCAAGGGCGTCCGGCCCCATCTTTTCTTCGTGCCCACTCAACCAGGGCAGTGTCCACCTCTCGGGCAGAGAGGAGTGCGTTGTCCTTAGATCAGATTTGTGCAGCTGCCTCCTGGGCATCTGAGTCCACGTTCATTCGGCATTACCGCCTGAAGGACCGGGTGACAGATTCCTCTGCCTTTGCCCAGACCATTTTAAGCTCTGTCATGGAATAATCCCACCCATCTTGGGGCCTACTTGCTATATCCCCACATTGTGCCGCTGGTACGGACGACAGGGAACAAGTGATTATGAAGATAATCTTGTTTCCCTTAGTCCTAACAGCGGCACAAGATTTCCCACCCTGGGAATCATATCTTATGTATAAAACTGTGTATAAATATGGAGGTACTTTTGTATTAACACGCAGAGGGGAGGTTCTTGTGCCCTCTTATAGGGCCAGCCACGCTTTTTTGATTGGCTAATTAAAAATCCGCCTGTCCTACCAGCACACAGGGGCAGAAATACCCCACATTGTGCCGCTGGTACGGACGACAGGGAAATGTCTTTATTTACATTTTAACCCCTTAACAAAAATACAAAACTGTGTTAAAAAAAAAAAATTCTCTTAAAGTTGCCATATTCTGACACCCATAATTTTTTTATACATCCGTGTACGGGGATGTATAGGGTGTCTTTTTTTTTTTTTTGCGAGACCAGGTGTACTTTTCAGTTGTACCATTTTGGGGAATTGTTATTGCTTTGATTTTTATTATAGGCAAAAAAGTGAAAAAATGGCGGTTTGGCACTTTTGACTTTTTCCCCCTGCTACAGCGTTTACTGTACAGGAAAAATATTTTTATAGATTTGTAGAGCGGGCGATTTCAGACACAGGGATACCTAATGTGTATGTGTTTCACACTATTTAAGTACTTTAATATGTGTTCTGGGGAAAGGCAGGGGGGTGATTTGAACTTTTAATATTTTAAATTTTTTTAATTTTTAATTTTTAATTTTTTTGTATTTGTTAGATCCCCTAGGAATCTTGAACCCCAGGGGGTCTAATCACTAATGCAATGCATTACAATGCTAATGCATTGCAAAATACTGGGGCTTCTATTGCAGGCTATAAAGAACAGGCAATAGAACAAATAGAATGACTGGCCAGAGAGCCTTCACAAGGCTCCCGGCTGTCATAGCAACGTGACGCAGACCTCGGAGCTTACTCTGAGTGCCTGCGATCACAGGGAAAATGGCGGTGCCCATGTGTCTCTGGGAAAATAGCGCCGCGGTCAGCTTTGAGGGAGGGGTTACTGCCCACGATCAGTGGGGGCACTGATCGTAGGCAGTAGCGCTGGGTGGCTACTGTATAAAACAGTAGACACCCGACAGCTATGGCGGCCACCCGGCTCCCGAGCGGCCACCATAGTTAAACATCCAGCATCCGCCGTAATAGTACGGCGGATGTCTTGAAGGGGTTAAAGGATAATCCCAACATACCAACACAGTCATGTAGATAGGTTAGGGTTACCTGAATCAAACAGTACTTTCCCCTTGTGAATCGCTGCCTCAATTCCAAACATATCGCTGTTTTTGTTGATATGCACATTAGCTCTTTGGAGCAATAGCAGTGCCATCATTTCCCCAAACAGCTCACTAACATATTGACAAAAGCAGCAATATCTCTGCAACAGAAGCAGCGATTCACAAGGGGAAATCACTGTCTGATTCAGGTGACCCTAATCTATTTGCAGTTGATATGCTGGGTTCTGGTGGGAGACTCCCTTTAAACACTCTGTCCCAGCATTGTCTGCATTGTTAATAGAGATGATATCTTATAAAAAAAACGATTTCATAATCTTAGAATTTTAAGTAGATAGAAATAAATATATTTGTATTTTTGGGACTATAGCTGGAATATGAATATGATATTGTGTGATGTACTACCATGTACCTTAGAAAAAAGAACAGAAACTTGAAAAATGCTGATACGAAGCTATGCAAAGAGCTGAGAACAAAGACCGGGAGGAAAGGTTCCCATAATCCCCTGCTCCATGTCCACAAGTAACTCTTTCTATCCAGAGACCCTTGCACTGTTTGCAGCTGTATCCAGTCCACAGTAGTAAGTGCTATCATGGTTTAGAGGTGTATATACACTTACTTAATGTTTTTTTACATTCAAACAACTTGGCTTTAGGATACCTGGCTTTTGACTAGGATATTTGAGCTAGCCAGTGACCATAAATATTTAGCAGCCACGGTCAAGATTGTTTCATTCACGTCTATCAGCCACATTAATATGCTAAATAGGCATAAGTAATGGCCACACACCTCAGGACCAAATATTGAAAGGAAAACAAGGATCGCAATACTAAACATGATGCCTGGCAGATGCTTTTTTCATTGGAAGATTAGATTCTAAAGAAATCAATGGCGATGATTTATTAAAGGGAGTCTGTGAGCTAAACCCAGGATATCAACCCTGCTTTGCAGATAGATAGGGTCACAGGTGTTTTCCTCTAGTGAATGGGTGCTTCCGTTGCTGAGATATTGTTGTTGTATAGTTGCATATTGACATAAGGAGAAAAACACTGATAAACACTGATAAACATAACCTATCTATCTGGGCTGGTTTGATATGTTGGGTTCTAGTGACAGACTCCCTTTATGACCAACCCTTTGTACATCTGTCTTAATCTCTTTCTGCATTGAATCGAGATGCACCAGAATTATTAAGAGTCTCTGACTTCATCCTCGCCCCCCCTGTCACCTTTTGTAGAAAGCGTCAAGGGAGTACAAAATGGGAAAAGTTGCAATTTAGAGCAAAAACAAGCATATGTGATAAAAATTGTGACTTTTCTATGCTTTGGACATCATAAACCTGTCATACAAGGTATGATAAATGAACCCCAGTGAGCGCTACTAATAGTATAATCTAAAGAAAATATCATATGAGTAACAAACTTATCGTAAGACATCTTGTCAAATACTGGAGTCATACCTATCATTACTAAGCTGGCACCGCCTGACATAGAATATCTCACTAGGTGATAGTTGTTGGACATCTGACTATGAGTTACTTGGCTGTGATTTTATGAATTTAATACTTTTCATGGGAATTGAATAAAAGCTATATTTTAGGTATATTTAATATTTTTCAGGGATATGAAATAGACGTTACATGCAAATAATTTTTGAAGATAAAAATTCACTAAGTCTAGATAGATATTCAATGAAAGCTTGAGTTTTTGAGAGATAGATAGATAGATAGATAGATAGATAGATAGATAGATACTGTATATGGAATAGGAAGATTGATCAAGGCTACATATAGGATAGATAGACGATAGGTAGATAGATAGATAGATAGATAGATAGATAGATAGATAGATAGATAGATAGATAGATAGGAGAGATAGGAGAGATAGGAGAGATAGGAGACTGATAGATAGATAGGAGAGATAGGAGATTGATAGATGGATAGATAATCTAACTCTAGATAGAGACTTTACAAATACATCTTATAATACACATTTTTTTTCAAAGAAAAAAGAAGTTATATGGCATGTTTAGAGTAAATGAGTTGAATCCCCCACCTACCAAGGTATAGGTTGCTGTTACCCACCATGTGTAAACAATTTGCTCCATAAGAATTTATCTTTAATCTTTTATTTAAGCTGGAGCAAAATTGGTCATGCGCCAAAAATTGCTACTTTTTGTGCTATACTTTCGGATAAACAATATCATTTATAATAAATCATGTGTCAGCTCTAGACTACTGGTTCTTACAGGCCATGTGGTTTCTGTAAAGCATATCTCTAAATGCTGTTAACATTAATTCAGACAAGACGGCTTCTCCATAACCATGTACATAAAAAAAAATAAAAAGAATCTACAAATAAAAAAATGAAAACAGATGAGAAAAAAAGTAATATAATTTGTTTTCAAATGGTAAAATAATCAATCTAGGTGATACGTTTCCATTAAAGGAAATTATCTTCTAGGACATTTACAGAGTGATGTTGGTCGAAAAAAAACCTGATTCATTTCAATGATCATTTCTTCTCCTCCCGGGATAATATTATTGTGCATACATCATGTAAATTGCTGAAAACACACAAGGAGAGAATAAACTTTACAATACAAGAGCCATAAACTGATTGCAAAATGTTTTCTCCTCCTCCATAAATCATGACCAGTCATTATGGAGTTGGGATAAATGTCACCGCACAGGAATAAGAAAAATGAAACTTTACTTTTCTTTGTGACATTTAAACAATGCCAAACCAAAACTATATAATTTACTACTTTCCATTGGCAGCGCTCAAATGGTGTAAATAAAAACAGGGACTGTGTCCGACTATATGAGAAATACTATGGCTTAACCCTTAGCGGTTCAGGTATTTACACGCTTTAAATGTATTGACATTTTGGTTAGAGGCGTACATAGAAATGAGGGGGCCCCAAAGATCAAAATGGACCCCCAGGTATGGATTCCTACTTCATCCACAGGTCAAAATACCTTGATGTTATATGTTCCCCTCCAAGGCATTGGGCTCTTGAGTAACTCTCCAGTGATGGCCTCTGTCCTCTTCTGGCACGCCCTCTCTGTGACGTCTTCTACCGATGACTTCTTCTGGCTTTAAATGGCACGCATGCACAGTTGGCTCTGGCCACTTACATGCGTGTACGTGTCATATGTGCCATTTAAAGCCAGAAGAAGCAAAACTATTGTATTGTGCAAGATCTACAATCAGAAATAAGCTGTGGACTTGCAGACGCCAATGATGGAACTACTTTTCTCTTTACTCACATGAAGTGGCATCACTAGCTCATTTGGCAAATTAGAATTGGCAGTGTCAGCCAAAGTTACCCCTCGTTCACATCTGCATTGGTATTCCATCCGGGGGAGTCCGCATGGAGACCCCCCCCCCCCCCGCAATGGAATACCAAACGCTATTGCAAGCGCTGTGCTGTAAAAGATAGACTATAATGGGGTCCGTGTACTTGCCGCCAGATCTCCGCAGGGATCATGTGGACAGGAAAGTAGTTCACAATCTACTTTCCTGTCCGCATGATTCGTGCGGGCAGCGCGTGGCAAGCACACGGACCCCAATATAGTCTATGGGGTCCATGCAGTGGTGAACCTAGCCCCTCTGCTGCCTGAGGTGGTCGATCAAAAGACGTGCCCCCCCCTCCGGACTGAAGATCGGGGAGAGGGGGGTTGGGGGGCAGCGCAATTAGGTTTTTCTTTTGATCGTCCGCATCAGGTAGCGGGGGGAAGGTGTGTGTCTATATATATAATGTCCCACAGCGGCCCCCTGAAACCTCTATTATGCCCCACAGTTGCCCACCCAACTCTATTATACTCCACAGCCGCTGTGGGGCATAATAGTGGTTGCAGGGGGCCGCTGCTAATCTTTTTTTAAAGGAACACCCCCCCCCCCCGTTTTTATTACATACCGGTAAAACCGATAGGTGTTACAATGGCTAGCGGATAATGCTTCCAGCTGCTTTTCCACCAGCCAGTCAGCCACTACCTGCAGTCATGTTCATACCCAAGAGTCTGCTCCTCCTTCCTCCCAACATGCCCAATCTTCCCAACAGACTCCTTCCACCCTTGCCCCCTCCCTGGATCTCTTTTCGGGTCCTTTTACTGTCTCTCCCTCTGTTGAACCACTTCCCGAATCCCAGGAGCTACCAGACGACTTTGTGTGTCCTGATGCCCAAATACTGAAGCATCCACCATTTCCTGCCAAATTTGTGGTTGTGGACCCGCAACCAGTGTTTCTGGGCCTCAGTGATGATGACAAGAGACAGTTGCCATTAGGGTAACCTGTGTTTATGTGTGGTTTGCAGTAAGAGGAGAGTGAAAAATTGGAAGAGGAGTTGGTGGACGAAGAGACCACTGACAGGACATGGACAGGGGTGATGTCTAACAGGGAAAGCAGTGTAGATATGAAGGCAAAATAAGCAGAAAAAAAGGTGGCTAGAGGCAGAGGCATGTTCAGAGGCACAGGACAGCTGCTTCACAGAAGCCAGGCCTGAGGCAGCAAGGCCCAAGATGTTCCCTCTTCTAGCCACCCAAGAGAAACTCCCCCATTGAAGCCACGTTCCTCGATGGTGTGGAGATTTTTCAATGTATATGCGAAGGACAAATTTAGTACGGTTTGCACACTTTGCAAGTCTAAACTGAGTAGGGGCTCTGAAAAAAGCAGCCTTACCACCTCTGGCATGCTCCGTCATTTGGAAGGCAAGCCCTGGGCTCAGTGGGAGAGAGCAAACGCAGGACAATCGTCGGCCGGCATTGCCAACACTGACTCTTCCACAGTTTCCAGTGCTGGAGTTCACCCTCATCTGCCCCTTTTCCTGCCTCTGCTCCTCTTGCCTGCACCATCATGCGCCTCTTCCCAGCAACTCCCCAGGCTGGTGTATGCAGCCTGCAAAAGAAATGATGATTTTTTTTGCAATGCATTGCAATGCATTAGCATTGTAATGCATTGCATTAGTGATCAGACACCCTGGGGTTCAAGACCCCTAGGGAGTCTAATAAATGCAAAAAAAAAATATAATATATATAATTTTTTTAAAAAAAAGTATTAAAAATTCAAATCACCCCCCTTTCCCTAGAACACATATAAAAGTATTGAAATACTGTGAAACACACACGTTAGGTATCCCTGTGTCCAAAATCACCCGCTCTACAAACTTATAAAAATATTTTTCCTGTACGGCAAACGCAGTAGCGGGAAAAATAGTCAAAAGTGCCAAACCGCTGTTTTTTCAGTTTTAATTCTGATAAAAATTTGAATAAAAGTGATCAAAGCAAAAGCATTTCCCAAAAATGGTTGAACTAAAAAGTACACCCGGCCCCGCAAAAAAAGACGCCCTATGCAACCCTGTACACAGACGTATAAAAAAGTTACGGCTGTCAGAATATGGCGACTCTTAGAAAAAAAAAAAATTAACACAGTTTTGGATTTTTTTTAAGGGGTTAAAATGTAAATAAAACCATATAAATTTGGTATCACTGGAATCGTAATGAAACACAGAATACAGGGGACATGTCATTTTGGCTGCACAGTGAACACCATAAAACCGAAGCCTGTAAGAAAGTCGCAGAAATGCATTTTTTTGTCAAATTCACCCCATTCTGAATTTTTTTTCCAGCTTCCCAGTACATTATACAGAATAATTAATGTTGGCATCATGAAGAAAAATTTGTCCTGCAAAGATTGAGACTTCATATGGCTCTGGGAGCAGAGAAATAAAAAAGTTATGGGGTTTAGAAGGAGGGGAGTCAAAAACGAAAAACGAAAATCAAAAAATGCCATCGGCGGGAAGAGGTTAAAAACTGGATTGAGCATATATAGCCTGACAATTGCGGTGTATCCCCTTTAGGTTTGGGGGGTACACACCTTTAAAAACTGGATTGAGCGTATATAGCCTAACAATTGCTGTGTATCCCCCTGCAGTATAGCTCTGAAAAGAGCTGTTGTTGTTCTTCAGTTTTTTCCTGCCTAGCAGAAGCTAATCCCTCTCTAGCCCTTAGCAGATCTCTGTCCCTATGTCTCCAAGCCGCAAAATGAGACGAAGATGGCGGCGACTATTCTTATAGATCCGAGGTCACCTGATTTCGGCAGCCAATGGCTTTTTCCTATTTTTTTTTTCAATACCTACATTGTCGTAGTCCCTGTCCCACCTCCCCTGCACAGTTATTGGTGAAAAAAAAAGCGCCAGGGAAGGTGGGAAGGGATACAAATTTTTACTGCGTTTGCCGCGTGGTATTCCGTGTGGTTGGCATGCTCTGTGCTGCATCTTTCCTGAGATATTCTATGTACTGGAGACTGAAAATGTACCCTCATTTATTTGTCACCATATTCCCCAGTACTTTATATACATTGTCAGCCATTTCAGGTTCTCAATATCAAGTAAGAACTTCATCTTCCTAAAATTAATCTAATTCATTATATGAAAGTTTAGAGAATTTCTGAGCAATTTTAAAACTGTTCCTAACTTATAAAAGAATGTATAATTTTAGAAGATAAAATGTATCCTTTTTCCTTAACAATTATATTAGAAAGGCCTCTTAAAATAATATCAACCTAGGCATGTGATTACTTCTTAAAATGGTTAAGAAGACAAAGTCAAAGTAATTTAAAAATGCAGATGTGATTATATTGTTAAATATTAATAATACTAATTAATAATTAATAATATGATTCTATAAAAATAAAATTAATTACTAAGTGAGTGCCACATTCTTAATATATGCTTCTTAATTAACGCTGTTTCAGGTTTCATTGTAAAAGTTAGAAAAATGTATTTAAAAAAATGACTTAAAGGGTTGTCCTATCTCAAGGATCTTATCTATACTGGTAGCTTATGTAAATTGAAGACTTTTATATATTGCATTACAAATTCTGCTTTCTTTGCCTGCTAGGAGACCTTATTCATCCCACTGTTTGCACAGCTTTGCTAGAACCACGGACTAGGGAGATAGGACAAGTGACATCACTTAATGCTGACAATCGTTCAGCTAATTGCAGTTTGCTGTTATCTCTTTTATCTCTCTATGTAAACACACAGATAACACTGAGTCCATTCGGTATAAGAATCTGCATAATATCTGCCCTGCAGAAGTGTTGTGTGACCGTCCAGTCGGGTCTGGGGAGGGGGGGGGGGGGGAGAGAGAGAGAAATAGAGGAACTGAGAAGCAGACACTGCAGGCAGCCTGGCTGATACATTGAGATTGGAGAACCCCTATGAGGGTACTTGAGATTTCATAAAAAAAGTGAAATATAAGCAGGGTTTTACTGAGCTGAGGTCTGGCTGTATCACCCTTCATACATGGGGTCCTGCCAGTTTTTCTGCTGCAAATAGCCCCATTATGGCTACAGCACATTTTGTGTTTTTCTCTGAGGAGGGGCATATACAATACAGAGCAGTTTGCCTCTTTCCCATCCATTATTACTACTACTGGTTTCTTTATATGCAATTCTGCCAGAAGTAACTGTAAAATAGCAAGCAAATAGCTGAGACAAGACAAAGTGAATATAATGTGAAGTTGGGACCCATTTTGGATCCAAGTTACTTACTCTAACTCCAGCTTCAAAATAAAATAATTGTTTTCAATTATATTATATAATTATTACTATTGTATAATCAATTAGATACAGTACATCAGAGGTTCCCAAACTTTTCTGTTGTAGACCACTTTCAAAATTTTACTGATTTCGATGGACCCCTGCTGCTACATTTCTACCATATTCCCAAAACTGGTCAAAAAAAGGTGAAGATTAGATCTAATGATGACCCCCGTTGAGTCTCCTGTGGACCCCTTGGGGTCCACCTGGACTACTTTGGGAATCACTGCAGTACATATTTTGTTACATATTGACTTATAGAAATAGAAATACCATCATTGGCTTTTTAATTATTTTTTTTTTCTGAAGCAGTTGAAGTTGGAGATCAAATCAGGCTATGGAGAAATAGAAGAGCTGGATTAATAAAATGTTAAAAGTGCAAGGAGTCAATCCATGAAACGCTATAGTCCTACCTAAAAGTGTATTCTTTAGGGCAAACTTAAAAATGTGGATATTGGAAATTGTTGCAGTTCAAACATAGTACATAACGCTGTCAGGGCTCCTGTGAACCTATGTATAAAACATAGTGTAGAGCACTGTCATTTATCTTAGGAACCTATCTATAAAGCATAATGTAGAATACTGTCAGGGCTCCTAGGGACCCATCTATAAAACATAGTGTAGACACTGTTAGAGCTCCTAGGGACCTATCTATAAAACATAGTGTAGAACACTGCCAGGGCTCCTAGGAACCTATCTATAAAGCATAATGTAGAATACTGTCAGGACTCCTAGGGACCCATCTATAAAACATAGTGTAGACACTGTTAGAGCTCCTAGGGACCTATCTATAAAACATAGTGTAGAACATTGCCAGGGCTCCTAGGAACCTATCTATAAAACATAGTGTAGAACACTGCCAGGGCTCCTAGGAACCTATCTATAAAACACTAGCAGGAGGACCTGGCTTTGCATGGGTATATTTCATTTCTTGTTTGTGTAGTGGTCCCATAAGAATTGTCCAGTTTTGCACTGGTGTATTTTGTATATCGTTTGTGTGTGTGTGTCCATAAGCATCTAATTTCGGATATCAGTGAATAACCTGTGATCGGTTGTTATGGAGACTTGGAGTAAAGCTGTGTGTATGTGACCTTGTGTAACAGTGTAATCCACAGCGACCTGTCCCTTTAAAGCTGACATAATGCAGTGAAGAAAAATGGCTGGGTTGCTATGGAAACCTGGAGTAAAATTCTAATATGTGGTACTCTGTGCAGAGCCATGTATCTAATCCTCCGGCGTGTGGTATTATGTGCAGTGGTGCATATCTTATCCTCTGACATGTGGAATTGTGTGAAGATGCATGGATCTAATCCTCTAGCGCTTGGTACTTTGTGCATACGTGTGTATCTAATCCTCCGGCTTGTGGTACTGTGTGCAGACATGCGTATTTAATCCTCCGGCCTGTGGTACTGCATACCTCCCAACTGTCCCGATTTCCGCAGAACATTCACGAATTCGGTGTCCTGTCCCGGTCAGTGTAAGGTAATACAGGAGCTGTCACAGATCAGCTCCTGCCTTACCGCTGCGCTCCGGCTTGTGCAGGCGTGATGTGATGACGTCACATCGGGCCTACAACTATGTGAGTGGAGTGAGAGAGCGTAGAGAGCGGCGGGGGAACGTTGGAAAGTGAGCATAAGTATTTGTTTGTGTTAAACATTGAGGGGAACGTAATGTAGGGGGCCTATGAAACTTGGGGCATGGAATGGCAGATGAAGGGGGGGAGAACGGCATGACACTGGGGCAGATGAAGGGGGGAGAACGGCATGGCATGACACTAGGGCAGATGAAGGGGAGGGAGAACAGCATGACACTGGGGCAGATGAAGGGGGGGAGAACGGCATGGCATGGCACTGGGGCAGATGAAGGGGGAGAACAGCATGACACTGGGGCAGATGAAGGGGGGAGACATGAATCTGGGGACAGAGATGGGGGGACATGAATCTGGGGGCAGAAATGGGGGGCCATGAAACTGGGGGCAGAAATGGGGGGACATGAAACTGGGACAGATAAAGGGGTTATATGAAACTGGGAAAGATGGAGGGGGGGAATATAATTTACAGGTGACTGTCGGAAGATTATACTGTGTGGGGGGGGGCACATGAAAAATGAATGAGAATGGGCGGAGTCAACATAAAAGTGGGCATGGTCAAGTTTGTCACGGGGGGCACGCGCGCCGCACATTTTTTCCCTCTTTTCCCTGACTTGTGTGTCTAATCCTCCAGCATGTGGTACTGTGTGCAAACACGCATATTTAATCCCCTGGCGTGTGATAGTGTGTGCTGACTTGTGTATCTAATCCTCCAGCATGTGGAACTGTGTGCAGACATGCGTATCTAATCCTGAAGCATGCGGTATTGTGTAAAGACATGATATCTAGGCCTGCGGCATGTGTAACTGTGTATAGACTGTCAGGGTCTGGGGTTGCTAGGTGGGGTGGCATAGACACACAAGTCCAGTTTCTTTAGTCCAAAACAAAGGAAGAGTTTTATTTTCACTCAAAAATATAGTGCAGCAACAAAAGGAAACAATACAAAAATAAATACCTGCCCGGCTAGGCTCTAACTAAACATAGAATAGGTTACCTTACTTAGAATAACAGAAATCAAAAGCCAGTAGAATCATTCAGGACACAGCTCCAAAAATATGACCTCTCTCTTTTGCTCTGCAGCCAAGACTCTGCCCCAAAGTCTGCTGCTGGAGCAACTTCTTAAGCTCCCTTGATGAGGAGACTCTAAACAGCTGAGTTGCTGCAAGAACAACCACAAAGTGTGGACTGGAGGGGGGTGGAATGACAGGTCGCACTGCCAACCTACCTGCCATTCCCAAAAAATCCAACCCAATAAACAGAACTTTGAAATAACACTTAGCAGACAGAATTATCTGCTGAGAACCATTCTTTCTGGAGTTTCTCATCTCACCCACCTGAGTAGTCTGGGTGAGATGTACACCCCCTCCATTTTCTGACCAGCCATCGGCTTACAAGACACATGTATCTAATCCGGCGTGTAAAACTGTGTGAAGACGTGTGTATCTAATCCTCTGGCGTGTGATACTGTGTGCTGACCTGTGTATCTAATCCTCTGGCGTGTGGTACTTTGTGCAGACGAATGTATCTAATCCTCTGGCGTGATACTGTATGCTGACCTGTTTATCTAATCCTCTGGCGTGTGGTACTCTGTGAAGACACACATATTTAATCCTCTGGCATGTGGAACTGTGTGCAGACGTGCGTATCTAATCCTCTGGCGTGTGATACTAAGTGCTGACCTGTGTATCTAATCCTCCAGCGTGTGGTACTTTGTGCAGACGCATGTATTTAATCCTCTGGCATGTGGAACTGTGTGCAGACGTGCGTATCTAATCTTTCAACTTCAATCTTACATTGAGGTTGAACATATGCCATCAGTTAGCGAAATGCAGTGGAATCAACTAACAGGTACTGAAACAACTGCACTGCCAAAAGCTTGGCCCTGTGTGAGTGAAGTTGCAGAACTGGGCACAGATGACTTACCTTACAGATGACTGACATTGGCGTAGAAGTGGAAGTTGGTGATGATGAAAACAACAAGCATGTGCTAGGTGTAGATGTGGACTGCTGACAAGGACAATTATGGGAAGAAGAAGTAGTAGGATGGTCTTGCTCACTTCCACCGCTAGTGCCATTTCTAAGTCTATTTTTGTTATGATCTGCGTATCTCTGACCTGGAAATGGTCCCATCTGATAACTTCTCAGTCAAGTGTATAAGAAAAAACACAAAAGAAAAACAAAAACGAACAAGTAAATGAGCAGTTTGGAATTACTCACGTGTGGATAGTCCTAATCCCTGCCTTGCACACTAGAAGTAGCCATGGGCCCGACTAACTAACCTGAGGGGGCACAAATACAGCCAAAGACATAACTCACCTGCAAGAGAAGCAGAAAACCTGACTTGTATCACAGAAAGGAGAGGCAAGATGCAGAGAAAGCCCCCCACAGGAGTCCGACTGGACTAACAGAGAATATGAGGGAACACAAAGTATAGAGCAGAAAGTAAACATGAAACACAGCAATACTGACACTATACAAAGAGATAGGATAAACAGAGCTTAATATCACACACAAAAAAAACAAGAAGTAAAAGGACTAGGGTTCACTGCACCCGGAACAACTATACTTGGATCTATATGCTCAATACTTATCAAAAATCCAAGAAGAATGAATGGGCAGCAAGGTAAGCTGAATGGACCAGGACTCAGAAACCGGTGAAAAGCAGCAAATCTGGCAGACAGAAACCACTGGCAACTGGAGTTTAAGACTGGCAACTGACAGCATGCAAGGCGGAGTTATATAGCCAGGAGCAGGAGTAGTCAGAAAAGTAATTGGATAGCAGCATATTGAACTGCCCACAGCCTGTAATGAGTCTTAGCACTGCAGAGAAACTTAACCCCTTCAGAGGCATAGACACACTGGGGCACTGACCAGCGGTGAAGCTCATTGCGTGATCCACACTCAAGTGATACCACAGAGACCACGGATCCTGACTGAACCAACCCCCCCTGTGCTCAGTATTATGCCCCATAGTGGTCCCTGCACTAAGGCCGGCAGCTTTCCTGTAGATATAATGTTAAGGGAAAGTCCGCAGAGGAAAACTCTGTGAATTTTCTCTTAAAAGCGCTTCGGAAAGAACTGCAGTGCGTTCACGCCGCGGTTCTTTCCGCAGAGCTTTAGCGCTGCGATTACGGCCCGTGGGGCCTTAGCCTAAAGATGGCTGCTGAGGATGAAGTGGGTAGGCTAGCTGTGAAAACAGGGAAGGGGAGTGTGTGAGAAAAGGAAGGGGGAGAGAGGGACAGAACAGGAAGCCACAGCAAGTAAACAAATGCGGAAGATGCCAGGGACTCCCAGAGAACCCCAGAAATCACTCAAAACACTGCTAAAAGTATTTGGTTGCATTTTTTAATCCATTAATAGCACTAACAGACCTTTTTTGAAAATGTCTGAAAATTTGACTGGAAAACCCCTTTAAATGTGTTTCATTGAGGTTTTAAGTGATAGACCAACACAAAGTAAGATAAGATAAGATAATCCTTTAATAGTCCCACATTGGGGAAATTTCAGTATGTTACAGCAGCATAGTAATACAGGTACAGGATAATACACAGTAATATATTACAGACGTAGACACACATAAGCTGAGAGGAGAAGATATACTAGGAGTCCATAGCAGCTAAGGAAAAACGGAAGAGAAAGAGGAAGACCTCATGGTCATTGTCATAATCATTAGTTCTCTGTGCGGAGTGATCTTCGCTTGGTCTGATGTAGATTATACAGCCTGGTCGAGGTTGGAAGGAAGGACCTGCGATAGCGCTTCTTCTCACACTTGGGGTGAAGCAGACGGTCACTTACAGTGCTGCCAAGTCCCATCAAGGTCCCATACATGGGGTGGGATTTGTTCTCCCGCATGGAGCTCACCACAGACAGTATCCTTCTGTCACCCACCACCTGTACTGGGTCCAGGGGGCTCCCCAGGACAGAGCTGGCCCTCCTGATCAGCCTGTCAAGTCTATTTCTGTCCCTGGTTGATATACTGCTCCCCCAGCAGGCCACACCGAAAAAGATGGCTGAGGCAAACACAGAGTTGAAGAAGGCCCTAAGAAGTGTCCCCTGGACTCCGAAGGCCCTCAGCCTCCTGAGCAGGTAGAGTCTGCTGTGGCCCTTTCTGTGCAGCGTATCCAGGTGATCAGCCCAGTCTAGTTTATTGTTGAGGATAATTGTGAAGTGGAAGGAAAATGATACACAATTTTCAAAATTTTAATCAAATAAAAATCTGAAAAGTGTAATATGCAAAAGTCTTCAGCCCCCTGTATCAGTACTTTGTAGAGCATGCCTGGGCATTGTACAGCCTGCAGGTCACATCTGGCCTTGTCTTCTGACTGACCCGTGTAGTGTAAAGGCTAAATGGTAGGGTAAAGGTAGATGCTAAATCCTAGTGGGCTAAAGGACCTTTGATGACTTCATGACTATGTGATCAGACTCTTTAGTGGGCAGAGCTATTCTGTATACTACAGCTCAGTGCGGTGTTTAACAGAAAGAGCAAGCTGCCAGGAACAAACACTGATGGAAAGTAAAGAGGAGAAAAGAGACAGCATATGTGAGCAAGAAGGGGTAATTGGGGGCAGATGTAGGGGGCAGTTAAACTGAAGGCAGATGAAGGGGGAAATTAAACTTGGGGCAGATGAAGGGGCAATTAAACTGGGGGCAGATAAAGGGGGACATTAAGCTGGTGGCAGATAAAGGGGGACATTAAGCTGGTGGCAGATAAAGGAGGACAGTAAGCTGGTGGCAGATAAAGGGGGACAGTAAGCTGGTGGCAGATAAAGAGGAATATTAAACTGGTAGTAGATAGAGGGGGCAATTAAACTGGAGGCAGATGAAAGGAGCAATTAAACTGGGGCAGAGGAAGGGGGCATTAAGCTGGTGACAAATGAAGGGGGACATTAAATTGGTGGCAGATGAACAAGGGACATTAAACTGAGAACATATGGAGGGGACATTAAACTGGGGACAGATGAAGGGGGGACATTAAATTGGTGGTAGGTGAAGGGAGACATTAAAATGGGAACACATGGAGGAGTGGACATTAAACTGGGGGGCAGGTGGAGGGTGACATTAAACTGGGGGCAACTGGAGGAGGACATTAAACCGTGGGGGATAGTTGGACAGGGACATGTCTGCCTCTATTTGCCTCCAGTTTAATGTCCTCCTCCATCTTCCCCAGTTTAATACCCCCTTTAGTTTCCTTCAGTTTAAATTGGGGCACAAGGAGAGGGACTTAATACTGTGGTACAATTGGAGGGGAACATTATATGAGGTTATATAATGTTGGAGTGACTGTAGGAGGATTATACTGTGTGGAGGGACATGGAAAAAATAGATGAGAATGGGCGGAGTCAATATAGAAGTGGGTGGAGCTAAATTTGCAGCAGCCACATAGCCCTCTAGAACCATTTTAATGTCTCATGTGGTCCCAAAATTAATTGCCCATCCCTGTTGTAGAGCCACCTTTTGCTGCAATTACATCTGCTAGTCTGTTGGTGTCTGTTTCTACCAGTTTTGCACATCTAGATTTTTGCCCATTCGTATTTGCATCCAGATTGGATGGAGTTGTCTGTGAACAGCAATTTTCATGTCTTGCCACACATGCTCAGGTCTGAACTTTGACTGGGCCATTCTAACACATGAATATTCTTTGATGTAAACCATCCCACTGTGGCTCTGGCTGTATGTTTAGGGTCATTGTCTTGCTGGAAGATGAATCTCCTTCCCAGTCTCAAGTCTTTTGCAGCCTCGAACAGGTTTTCTTCCAGGAGTGCTCTGTATTTAGCTCCATCCATCTTCCCATCAACACTGACTGGCTTCCCTGTCCCTGCTGAAGAAAACCCTCCCCCCAGCATGATGCTGCCCCCTATTTGTCACAGTGGGGATGGTGTGTTCATGGGGATGAGCAGGTTACTTTTCTGCCTTAATAGCGCTTTGCATTTTGGCCGAAATGTTTTTGTTTTTTTTAATGTAGATTGTAAGCCTCATATAGGGTTCACAATGTATAATTTTTTTCCCTATCAGTATGTCTTTGTAGAATGGGAGGAAATCCACGCAAACACAGAGAGAACATACAAACTCCTTGCAGATGTTGTTCCTGGTGAGATTTGAACCCAGGACTCCAGCGCTGCAAGGCTGCAGTGCTAACCACTGAGCCACTGTGTTGCCCTATTTTGGCCAAAAATGTTTGACTTTGGTCTCATCTGACCAGAGCACCTTCTTCCACATGTTTGCTGTGTCCCCTATATGGCTTGTAGCAAACTGCAAATGGCACTTCTTATGTCTTTCTTTCAACAATGGTTTTCTTCTTGCCACTCTTTCATAAAGGCCAGAGTTTTGGAGCGCATGACTTGGACAGATTCTCCCGCCTGATCTGTGGATTTCTGCAGCTCCACCAGAGTGATCATGGGCCTCTTGGCCACTTCTCTGACCAGTGCTCTCCTTGCTCGATCTGTTAGTCTAGCTGGGCGGCCATGGTAGGTTTGCAGTTGCAGAATACTTTTTTCAATTTTTGGATGTTGGATTGAAAAGTGCTCCTTGGGATATGATTTTATAACCTAACCCTGCTTTAAACTTCTCCACAACTTTATCTCTGACTTGTCTGGTGAGTTCCTTGGTCTTCATGATGCTGTTTGTTCACTAGTGTTCTCTAACAAACCACTGAGGCCTTCACAGAACAGGTGTATTTATACTGAGACTAAATTACACACAGCTGGACTCTATTAACTAATTAAGTGACTTCTTAAGGCAATTGTGCACACTGGAATTTTTAGGGGTATCAGTGTACAGGGGCTGAATACTTTTGCACATCACACTTTTCAAATTTTTATTTGATTGAAATTGTGAAAACCATGTATCATTTTCCTTACATTTCACAAATATCTGCTACTTTGTGTTGATCTATCACATTAAATATCTAAGAAATAAATTTAAATTTGTGGTTGTAAGGTGACAAAATGTGAAAAAGTTCAAGAGGTATGAATAATTTTGCAAGCCACTCTATGTTTGCTTTTCTCATACTGTGGTAGTATTGACATAGACTCCTGCGTTTTTGTACTAGTACTGTATTTATGAGCAATTTTTTCAGATTAGCACACTTCATCATACACTGTGTATTGGATGAGCAGACCAAAAAAAAAAAAAATTTCTAAATAATTGGGTTGAACCTGTGTCGTAACAAATCCATTTGCCCGTCTCTAGCAACGAGCAAGTCCTTTTTTTATAAATATTTTGGAAAAAAAATAAAAAATTACTGCAAGTGAATCAATCTGTACTATAAAGTCAAGATGTTCTTTACTCACAGTCAATGACAAGATAATGGAACAATAATCTCACATCCCACAAATCCTCATAAAGCTACGTTCATTGAAAAATTATGGATCTCAGAATGTATAAAGACAAAAACAAATGATATTTTAATAAAACGTGTTTCTTTTGTAATGTGTGCAGACTCATAGTTGTAACATCTTGGGGAATAACTCAGCTCCTTACACAAAAAAACAAGCCCTCATGAAATATATGAACACAAATTTAGTTTTGGCTTCGACAGTGTCTGTGTAGTATTTCTTATGACACTAGCACATTCAAGTAACAAGAATCCAGCCGTGATATCCTAGGTTACGTCAGAGTAGGTGGAGCTAAGTGCAGCCAAAATGACATGTCACCTGTATTCTATGTTTCGCTACGATTCCGGGGATACCAAATTTATATGTTTTGGGGTATATTTACATTTTAATGCCATAACAAAAATCCAAAACTGTGAAATTTATTTTTTTTCTAAAAGTCGCCATCTTCTGACACCCGCAACTTTTTTATACTTCTGTGTACGGGGATGCATAGGGCGTCTTTTTTTGCGGGACCAGGTGTACTTTTTAGTTATACTATTTTGGGGAATTGCTTTTGCTTTGATCACTTTTTATTCAAATTTTTTTCAGAGGCAAAACGGTAAAAAAACTGCGGTTTGGCACTTTTGATTTTTTTTTCGGCGACGGTGTTTACCGCACGGGCAAAACATTTTTATAGATTTGTAGAGTGGGCATTTTCAGACACAGGGATACCTAATGTGTAGGTGTTTCACAGTATTTAAAGGGGTTGTCCCATCACAAGGATCCTATCTATACTGCTTGTTAATGTGGATGTAAGACTTTTCCTAAATACATTGCTTCAGCAATACTTCTTTGTTTGTCCACTATCTTACTTTATTCAATTCTTTGTGGCCACAGCCCTGACTTAGCTGCTCATGAGTCAAGTGATGTATCTGCTGCTCTGAGGGGGGAGGGAGGAGGGGCTAAGTGCAGGGAGCGAGCCTGTGTATCTAGCTATTCCTGTGTCTACACCACGTGACCTAGCTTCCTGCACTCAGATAGAGGAGAGGAGCTGCTTTCATTTCCTCTGTTCTCCCAGTTATCAGGCTAGCTAATTCAATTGTGTTCATTATGGCAGAGACAGGCAGTCTCTGTATGTAACACAGAATGGAGTTGCTGCCTGTACTTCATAGTCCAATATGGGTGGGCGGAGCTACATGCGAATTTGGGGGCGAAGTTAAACGGCAGGTTGCATGTGAAACCCCGCCCACCAAATGAAGCAAGAAACCCGGAAGAAAGAAGATTTTACAGCAGTAAAGACTGATGAGTATGTGAGGTGGGAATACCCCTTTAAGTACTTTTGTATGTGTTCTAGGGAAAGGGGAGTAATTTAAACTTTTAATATACATTTTTTGTAACTTTTTTTTTAAAAAATTTTGCATTTATTAGACCTCCTAGGGGTCTTGAACCCCAGGGGATCTGATCACTAATGCAATGCATTACAATAAAACAGCATTTCTATTGCAGGTTTCATAGAGCAGCCTACAATAGAGATATACTAAAGACAAGCCTGGGAGCCTTCACAAGGCTCTCGGCTGTCATAGTAATGGGACGCCGGCCCCGTAGCTTTCTGCGGGTGCCAGTGAACCCCAACAAAATAGCAGCACCCACGCGCCACTCGTAAAATGGAGCTTTGGTCAGCTTTGACTGAGGCTCCAGAGGGGTTAATGCCCATGATCAGTGCAGGCCGGTTGGTTATAGTGGCCACTTGACTCCCGAGTGGCCACCTTATTTAAGCACCCAACATCCACCATACTATTATGGTGGATGTCAGGAAGGGGTTAAGGACACCACATTGTGTTTTGGGAACTGCATAAATGATAGGTATCAGTTACATGCATTAATCCTATTCTTATGATTATAAATCTATAGTCCATTGTGTACTGTACCCTTTTTCTTTTTTTGTACCAAATATTTCAAAGGACTACCCACTCTCCAAGTTTCACTTACCTACAGGATTCTAATCTTGGGATTCCTCCACCGTCATCTGGAAAGCCTCTCCTAAAGCCTGTACTTGCTCTGAATGGCTGTTACATTTTATTGAACTCCAATAAATGTGGAATACTCTAAATCTTCACCCTAAACCCCTCAATGGAAGAATAGACCCCCAGAAGATAAATAAGAGGTTGATGATGGCTGAAGAGGACATACACTCACCGGCCACTTTATTAGGTACACCTGTCCAACTGCTCGTTAACACTTAATTTCTAATCAGCCAATCACATGGCGGTAACTCAGTGCATTTAGGCATGTAGACATGGTCAAGACAATCTCCTGCAGTTCAAACCGAGCATCAGTATGGGGAAGAAAGGTGATTTGAGTGCCTTTGAACGTGGCATGGTTGTTGGTGCCAGAAGGGCTGGTCTGAGTATTTCAGAAACTGCTGATCTACTGGGATTTTCACGCACAACCATCTCTAGGGTTTACAGAGAATGGTCCGAAAAAGAAAAAACATCCAGTGAGCGGCAGTTCTGTGGGCGGAAATGCGTTGTTGATGCCAGAGGTCAGAGGAGAATGGCCAGACTGGTTCGAGCTGATAGAAAGGCAACAGTGACTCAAATAGCCACCCGTTACAACCAAGGTAGCCAGAAGAGCATCTCTGAACGCCGCACAGTACGTCGAACTTTGAGGCAGATGGGCTACAGCAGCAGAAGACCACACCGGGTGCCACTCCTTTCAGCTAAGAACAGGAAACTGAGGCTACAATTTGCACAAGCTCATCAAAATTGGACAATTGAAGATTGGAAAAACGTTGCCTGGTCTGATGAGTCTCGATTTCTGCTGCGACATTCGGATGGTAGGGTCAGAATTTGGCGTCAACAACATGAAAGCATGGATCCATCCTGCCTTGTATCAACGGTTCAGGCTGGTGGTGGTGGTGTCATGGTGTGGGGAATATTTTCTTGGCACTCTTTGGGCCCCTTGGTACCAATTGAGCATCGTTGCATCGCCAAAGCCTACCTGAGTATTGTTGCTGACCATGTCCATCCCTTTATGACCACAATGTACCCAACATCTGATGGCTACTTTCAGCAGGATAATGCGCCATGTCATAAAGCTGGAATCATCTCAGACTGCTTTCTTGAACATGACAATGAGTTCACTGTACTCCAATGGCCTCCACAGTCACCAGATCTCAATCCAATAGAGCATCTTTGGGATGTGGTGGAACGGGAGATTCGCATCATGGATGTGCAGCCGACAAATCTGCGGCAACTGTGTGATGCCATCATGTCAATATGGACCAAAATCTCTGAGGAATGCTTCCAGCACCTTGTTGAATCTATGCCACGAAGAATTGAGGCAGTTCTGAAGGCAAAAGGGGATCCAACCCGTTACTTGCATGGTGTACCTAATAAAGTGGCCGGTGAGTGTATATGGGAGCAGATTCATCAAGAATATGTGCTAGGTTTTGTTTTTTTTGCAAAGTCACAAACCACTGATTACCAACACTTGGGACTAAAATAGTGTTACAGTGAAGACGCCATCTTGTATCATTTGACTTAATTTTTTCGGTCCTTCCATCTTGTCTCCCCCAACAGCCAGTTTGAAGTGAGTAAAGACTTTTGCTGAATGAGCAGCCTTGAGACAATCTTCAAGGTTTAAGATAGTATTTTCTGGGTGCTTAGCCATGTTTCTGGGAGTGTGGCCACAGTGTTCTTTGATGCTGCTTGTTACTATGAAGGCCGCACCTGGTGTCTCGCGCATTTCCACGTTTCTATGTTTAATATAACTTTAGCTTATGCATATTAATCTTGTAAGATTTGGACTCTCCGCCAGAGAACTGTGGATGTATGGTGATAAGAAGTTAGACATCATTAAAAGTGTTTTATGAGATTTCCAAGGCCATCTGAGCTAATATGGTCAGATGCAGCATGGTGGCTCAGTGGTTAGCACTGCAGCCTTGCAGCACTGAAGTCCTAGGTTCAAATCCTGCCAAAAGCAACATCTACAGGGAGTTTGTATGTTCTCTCCGTGTCTGTGTGGGTCTCCTCTGGGTACTCTGGTTTCCTCCCACACATCAAAGACATACTGATAGGGAATGTAGATTGTGAGCCCTATATGGGACAGTGACTGACAATATCTGTAAAGCGCTGTGGAATATGATGGCGCTCAGTGGCGTAACTGGGAATGGCAGGGTCCCGTGGTGAACTTTTGACATGCCCCCCCAACACCGAAGACCATAATCGATCCCCTCCTCCACATTCCTGCGCGCTCCATTATGTCCCTTAGTGGCCCCTGCACACAGTATTATGTCCCTTAGTGGCCAATGCACACACTATTATGTCCCTTAGTGGCCCCACACACACACTATTATGTCCATTAGTTGCCCCCCTGCACACACTATTATGTCCCTTAGTGGCCCCTGCACATACTATTATGTCCCTTAGTGGCCCCTGCACACACTATTATGTCCCTTAGTGGCCCCCCGCACACAGTATTATGTCCCTTAGTGGCCCCTGCACACACTATTATGTCCCTTAGTGGCCCCTGAACACACTATTATGTCCCTTAGTGGCCCCTGCACACACTATTATGTCCCTTAGTGGCCCCTGCACACAGTATTATGTCCCTATAGTGGCTCCTGCACGCAGTATTATAGCCCACTGTGGACACCCATAAACAATTATTATACTCTGGGGTCTTTACAGACCCCAGAGTATAATAATCGGAGACCCAGGGGAATAAAAACAAAAAAAAAAAAACCACTGTTACTTACCTGTTCCCCGGCTCCTATGCTGTCGGCTGCTGCTCTCATCCTTCTTTAATGACGTTGGACGTCACATGACCCGGGACGCAAGCCGTCGTGGAGAGGTAAGTAACACTGTTTGTTACGTTCCCTTACCTCTCCCGGGCCTCCAATCATTATACTCGGGGGTCTGAAAAGACCCCCAAGTATAATGATAGTCTTTGTGGGGCCCGCGGTGTCACTTACCGATCCTGGCCCAGCCAGGATTGGCAAGTAAATAGGGCCCGTTACCGGCTGAAGTAACTTCAGCTGGTAACGGCCTATTAACAAAAACAAAAAAACGCAGCAGTAGCGGCTGTCACCGGGCCCCCTAATGTCCTGGGCCCTGTGACAGCTGCCTCTGCTGCCTTTACGGTAGTTACGCCCCTGATGGCGCTATATAAGTAAGCATAATAATAATAATGCTAAGATGGCGGATACCGGAAGCGCACACAGTGTTCACATGTTAAGTCATGCAGACGGTCCATTTAGTTTTTAACCAATTGTATTGCATGCTTGATATGATGCAGTGTGTGATATGTAAGCTGGCATAAAGCCATTATTTTCCCATAAAGATGCCTGACACTTCTCAATAAACAGAATTCATTATACACACAACACGTGTGCAAGTGTCTTCTCCGAGCTCGTATGGATTACCTGAAGTTCAACAACATATCTCAGGGTCCCTTGATATCTTCAACAATAGTCACAAGTGGTGTTTTCTTTTACCCTGAACCCGTCGCTTTTTTTTAAAAGTGGGCAAGGACATTGGCATAAATAATGGGTAAAATCTGTGCCAGTGAGGAGCTGGCGTACATTTTACCTGGGGTTCATAGGTCCCAAGGGATGCACATAATTCATTACTAAGTCTGGCTCACAATTCCCACAGGCTTACAATCTAACAAACTTACTCAACTCTCTGCTATAAAGTTGATCCATGGATCCAAAATCTTCATCTGGTTTTCTCTTCTGTATTATCTTCTATGTTTCACCTCATAGGATGTTATATGTGTATTGTAAAAATGATGGAATACATACATACATGCATGCGGCCATTTTTTTTGTGGTCGCTTACCCCAGCTTACTGTGTAAGCGGCCAAAAGAAAATGGCCGGCGGGCATGCGCAGTCAGCTCTGCCTTAGGCCCGACTCAGAGCTGACTGCGCATGCGTAGAAGTTTGAACTCAGCTCCGGAAGAAGACCCACAGAGAGGCCGTTCCTGAAGAAGATGGAGGCGTCGCTGGAGATTTCTCTCCCAGCATTGGGGACACCCCCAGTGCTGTTTGAGCGCTGGGGACCGCTCTCAGTGCTGCGAGAGAACTCATTTGCATACAGACAAAAACTGGGATTTCTACCGAACGTCGGCGCGGAGAAGACATCTTTCTTAAGGCTATTCCTACGTGTGATCGAGAAAAAATGTGATTTTAATGATAGAATGCATTTAAGCTAAATACGCCTGGATCCAGAGGAACTAAATCTGCTGGAACAGGGGACATCAAGACTGGCAAACAATATGCTGGTCTTTATGAATTCTCCCCCTCATGGTGTATAAGTCTTGTAGGATAGCTGAGGTTCAATACCAGTAAGACAATGCAAGACATGGACAAGTACCAATGATCATTGAGTCCTAGGGGTAGTTTTATGAAGACCACCGTTATTATCATCAGTCTTCATAACCCCAATGCAGGTGGAGGATCCACCTCATATAAGACAAGGTGCAATCCTCCTCATATATGAGACAAACCCCGTTAGGTCGTATGCCTGGAAGGAGGTATATACCAGCTCATAGATGGCGTAGATTTCCACTATCATTTATCAGTTTTTGTCAAGTGCAAGGCAAAAAAAAATCTGCCCCATAATTTGGAAACATACAGAGGACAACAATTAACAAGCACAGATACAAAAGACAAGGCTACATCAAAGTCGTGCTGTGTTTATAAGTGGGATGAAAATATCCACAAAAAGTTGGGACACCCTGTAAAATGTAAAGAAAACAAAAATGCAATTATTTGGAAATCTCATATATCGATATTTGCAGTATTTACAGTAGGATATAGAACACATATCTGAAGGTGAAAGTTACAGAATCCTATTCTACTAGAGATGAGCGAACAGTGTTCTATCGAACACATGTTCGATCGGATATCAGGGTGTTCGCCATGTTCGAATCGAATCGAACACCACGTGGTAAAGTGCGCCAAAATTCGATTCCCCTCCCACCTTCCCTGGCGCCTTTTTTGCACCAATAACAGCGCAGGGGAGGTGGGACAGGAACTACGACACCGGGGGCATTGAAAAAACTTGGAAAAAGTCATTGGCTGCCGAAATCAGGTGACCTCCATTTTAGACGAATAGTGGATTTCAAATCCGGGTCATATGAGAATGTGAACTTTGTGACTATGAGACAGGGATAGCTGTACAGGCAGGGATAGCTAGGGATAACCTTTATTTAGGGGGGAATGTTATTAAAAATAACTTTTTGGGGCTCTATCGGGTGTGTAATTGTGATTTTTGTGAGATAAACTTTTTCCCATAGGGATGCATTGGCCAGCGCTGATTGGCCGAATTCCGTACTCTGGCCAATCAGTGCTGGCCAATGCATTCTATTAGCTTGATGAAGCAGAGTGTGCACAAGGGTTCAAGCGCACCCTCGGCTCTGATGTAGCAGAGCCGAGGCTGCACAAGGGTTCAAGCGCACCCTCGGCTCTGATGTAGGAGAGCCGAGGGTGCACTTGAACCCTTGTGCACCCTCAGCTCTGCTACATCAGAGCCGAGGGTGCGCTTGAACCCTTGTGCACACTCTGCTTCATCAAGCTAATAGAATGCATTGGCCAGCGCTGATTGGCCAATGTATTCTATTAGCCTGATGAAGTAGAGCTGAATGTGTGTGCTAAGCACACACATTCAGCTCTACTTCATCGGGCTAATAGAATGCATTGGCCAGCGCTGATTGGCCAGAGTACGGAACTCGACCAATCAGCGCTGGCTCTGCTGGAGGAGGCGGAGTCTAAGATCGCTCCACACCAGTCTCCATTCAGGTCCGACCTTAGACTCCGCCTCCTCCGGCAGAGCCAGCGCTGATTGGCCGAAGGCTGGCCAATGCATTCCTATGCGAATGCAGACTTAGCAGTGCTGAGTCAGTTTTGCTCAACTACACATCTGATGCACACTCGGCACTGCTACATCAGATGTAGCAATCTGATGTAGCAGAGCCGAGGGTGCACTAGAACCCCTGTGCAAACTCAGTTCACGCTAATAGAATGCATTGGCCAGCGCTGATTGGCCAATGCATTCTATTAGCCCGATGAAGTAGAGCTGAATGTGTGTGCTAAGCACACACATTCAGCACTGCTTCATCACGCCAATACAATGCATTAGCCAGTGCTGATTGGCCAGAGTATGGAATTCGGCCAATCAGCGCTGGCTCTGCTGGAGGAGGCGGAGTCTAATGTCGGACCTGAATGGAGACTGGTGTGGAGCGATCTTAGACTCCGCCTCCTCCAGCAGAGCCAGCGCTGATTGGTCGAGTTCCGTACTCTGGCCAATCAGCGCTGGCCAATGCATTCTATTAGCCCGATGAAGTAGAGCTGAATGTGTGTGCTTAGCACACACATTCAGCTCTACTTCATCAGGCTAATAGAATACATTGGCCAATCAGCGCTGGCCAATGCATTCTATTAGCTTGATGAAGCAGAGTGTGCACAAGGGTTCAAGCGCACCCTCGGCTCTGATGTAGCAGAGCTGAGGGTGCACAAGGGTTCAAGTGCACCCTCGGCTCTCCTACATCAGAGCCGAGGGTGCGCTTGAACCCTTGTGCAGCCTCAGCTCTGCTACATCAGAGCCGAGGGTGCGCTTGAACCCTTGTGCACACTCTGCTTCATCAAGCTAATAGAATGCATTGGCCAGCGCTGATTGGCCAGAGTACGGAATTCGGCCAATCAGCGCTGGCTCTGCTGGAGGAGGCGGAGTCTAAGATCGCTCCACACCAGTCTCCATTCAGGTCCGACCTTAGACTCCGCCTCCTCCGGCAGAGCCAGCGCTGATTGGCCGAATTCCGTACTCTGGCCAATCAGCACTGGCTAATGCATTGTATTGGCGTGATGAAGCAGTGCTGAATGTGTGTGCTTAGCACACACATTCAGCTCTACTTCATCGGGCTAATAGAATGCATTGGCCAATCAGCGCTGGCCAATGCATTCTATTAGCGTGAACTGAGTTTGCACAGGGGTTCTAGTGCACCCTCGGCTCTGCTACATCAGATTGCTACATCTGATGTAGCAGTGCCGAGTGTGCATCAGATGTGTAGTTGAGCAAAACTGACTCAGCACTGCTAAGTCTGCATTCGCATAGGAATGCATTGGCCAGCCTTCGGCCAATGAGCGCTGGCTCTGCCGGAGGAGGCGGAGTCTAAGGTCGGACCTGAATGGAGACTGGTGTGGAGCGATCTTAGACTCCGCCTCCTCCAGCAGAGCCAGCGCTGATTGGCCGAATTCCGTACTCTGGCCAATCAGCACTGGCTAATGCATTGTATTGGCGTGATGAAGCAGTGCTGAATGTGTGTGCTTAGCACACACATTCAGCTCTACTTCATCGGGCTAATAGAATGCATTGGCCAGCGCTGATTGGCCGAATTCCGTACTCTGGCCAATCAGCACTGGCTAATGCATTGTATTGGCGTGATGAAGCAGTGCTGAATGAGTGTGCTTAGCACACACATTCAGCTCTACTTCATCGGGCTAATAGAATGCATTGGCCAATCAGCGCTGGCCAATGCATTCTATTAGCGTGAACTGAGTTTGCACAGGGGTTCTAGTGCACCCTCGGCTCTGCTACATCAGATTGCTACATCTGATGTAGCAGTGCCGAGTGTGCAACAGATGTGTAGTTGAGCAAAACTGACTCAGCACTGCTAAGTCTGCATTCGCATAGGAATGCATTGGCCAGCCTTCGGCCAATCAGCGCTGGCTCTGCCGGAGGAGGCGGAGTCTAAGGTCGGACCTGAATGGAGACTGGTGTGGAGCTATCTTAGACTCCGCCTCCTCCAGCAGAGCCAGCGCTGATTGGTCGAGTTCCGTACTCTGGCCAATCAGCACTGGCCAATGCATTTCTATGGGGAAAAGTTAGCTTGCGAAAATCGCAAACTGACAGGGATTTCCATGAAATAAAGTGACTTTTATGCCCCCAGACATGCTTCCCCTGCTGTCCCAGTGTCATTCCAGGGTGTTGGTATCATTTCCTGGGGTGTCATAGTGGACTTGGTGACCCTCCAGACACGAATTTGGGTTTCCCCCTTAACGAGTTTATGTTCCCCATAGACTATAATGGGGTTCGAAACCCATTCGAACACTCGAACAGTGAGCGGCTGTTCGAATCGAATTTCGAACCTCGAACATTTTAGTGTTCGCTCATCTCTATATTCTACTAATATTATAAATGTGAAAGTTTGTGTGTTTGGATGTTTGCTCAATCACACAAAAACGGTTGAAAGGATTTGCCTGAAATTTGCCACACACATAGATTGGTACCCTGATTAAAACATAAGCTACTTTTTAGCCCGGTAAATGACGTCGCTTCACGACCGCTATGAACGAATTTCGGTTCAGACTACACTAAAGGACCTGTGATGACAATGTAGTGGGCGGAGCTACATAGGATGAACATAGGATCAACCCAGACACTGTGAAAGCTGCAGTTATTGGAGTCTCATGGAACATCAGGAGAGTACAGAACATGCAGGCTGTGTGTGGGCAAGAGGCAGGGGTGAACCTAGGGTTTCTGCCGCCTGAGGCGGACGTCAGAAAGCCGCCCCCCCCAGAGGAGGGGGTGGAGCCGAGCGGAGGAGATGGGGCTGAGCGGAGGGGGTGGGGCCGAGCAGAGCAAGCGTCGTTAGCAGGCAGGGGGAGGACCTGCTCTCTGCCTGAGCGTGAGGGGCGGCCGCTGGAGCAGTGCTGCGTCCACAGGGCCGCCCCAATCCACCGCTCAGTGACGCCGGGGCCCCGGCATAGCGCCGCCTGAAGCGGTCACTTCAGGTCGCCTCATGGGAGGTGCGGCGCTGGCAAGAGGAGTATATTGGCTGTACATTTTGTGTGAGTATGACGGGGGAATGTAGTGTTAAGCCTCTGATGGGGGAGGGGGAGAACTGTGGCAAATTTCAGCAACATCCCCTCAGCCATTTCTAAAACAGAAGCAGCTCACACACTCACATAACCAAACCCCTGTAATCAAAATTGCCAGATATAGCAGAGCTTAGGCAGTGCTGTAGCACACCTCAGCGGGCTCTCCATAGCCAAAGATGTATATACAGCTGGGCATCCTGTGCATATGCAGTAATGTAGCAGAGCAGACACGCGGGAACAAGCGGATCAAACTCTGGCAAATTTCAGCCACATACGTTCTGCCCTAACACAGAAGCTGCTCAGACACTGACATAAGAACACACCTGTAATCCAAATGGCCAGATGTAGAAGAGCTTAGGCAGCACTGTAGCACAGCTGAGTAGGCTCTCCATAAGCATAGATGTACATACAGCTGGGCATGCTGCGCATGTGCAACGATGTAGAAGAGCCGAGACGCGGGAGCAGGCAGATAATTGACAACAACAATTGGCTAAATATAAGCGGATCATCACCATCAACAACACGCAGATGAAGTTGCAGGCAGATGCTAGTAGAACATATATCAGAAAATGAAAGTTACACTAATAGAACATAGAACACATATCAGAAGGTGAAAGTTACACAATACAACATAGAACACATATCAGAAGATTAAAGATATACAATAAAACATAGAAAACAAATCAGAATGCAAAAGTCACACAACAGAACACATATCAGAAGGTGAAAGTTACACAATAGAACACACAAATCCTTGGAGTATCGTTTACTTGTTTTTTGTATAAAACTGCGGTAAAGCAAACCATGTTTATAATATGGAAAACCTGAATCAAATGTAATACAACATTTCTACACTAGAGGTCAGTATACAATAGGATATCAGGTCAGAATACAATAAGCTATCATTTGTTTTATGAGACACTACTTAATAAAAATTTAGTTTTAATGTGTTCTAAGAAGTATATTCTCTTTATTCAAACTATATATTATATATATTGATACAAATAAGCTGAGGGAATTTAATGTAAGGAAGTCTATAGAGCAGAAGATGCGCAACTTCAAAATGATAATAAACTGCAATACAATAATTATTAGTTAAGTGAGCTAAAATATGATATTACTAGCCTCGGCCCACAACTTTGTCTGCATGTTGTACCTATATGTTAATCGAGGTTACAAACTATCTATGTGCCAAATTTCATCCAAATCTGTTCAGCTGTTTTTGCTTAATCTAGTAACAAACACACAAACATCCAAACTTTCCCATTTATAATATTAGTAGTATAGGACACTATGATGGCCAGTAGGGGTCAGTACCCTGAGATTCCCACAAGTCACAAGAACAAATAAATAAATCACATGTATTGGTAATGCTCAGTGGCGTAACTAGGAATGGCGGGGGCCCGTGGTGAACTTTTGACATGCCCCTCCCCCGACCGAAACCGAAGACCTCGACCAACCCCCTCCTAGGCATTCCTGCACGCTATACCATCCCCCAATAGTGGCCTTGCACACAGTATTATACCACATAGTGGCCCCTGCACACAGTATTATACCCCATAGTGGCCCCTGCACATGGTATTATTGCCCCATAGTGGCCCCTGCACACAGTATTATGCCTCATAGTGGCCCCTGCACACAGTAGTATCCCCCATAGTGTCCCCTGCACACAGTATTATGCCTCATAGTGGCCCCTGCACAAAGTATTATCCCCCATAGTGGCCCCTGCACACAGTATTATGCCTCATAGTGGCCCCTGCACAAAGTATTATCCCCCATAGTGGCCCCTGCACAAAGTATTATGCTTCATAGTGGCCCCTGCACACAGTATTATCCCCCATAGTGGCCCCTGCACAAAGTATTATCCCCCATAGTGGCCCCTGCACACAGTATTATGCCTCATAGTGGCCCCTGCACACAGTATTATGCCCCATAGTGTCCCCTACACACAGTATTATGCGCCATAGTGGCCCCTGCACACAGTATTATCCCCCATAGTGGCCCCTGCACACAGTATTATCCTCCATAGTGGCCCCTGCACACAGTATTATGTCCCATAGTGGCCCCTGCACACAGTATTATGTCCCATAGTGGCCCCTGCACACAGTATTATGCCTCATAGTGGCCCCTGCACACAGTATTATCCCCCATAGTGGCCCCTGCACACAGTATTATCCTCCATAGTGGCCCCTGTACACAGTATTATGTCCCATAGTGGCCCCTGCACACAGTATTATGCCTCATAGTGGCCCCTGCACACAGTATTATGCCCCATAGTGTCCCCTACACACAGTATTATGCGCCATAGTGGCCCCTGCACACAGTATTATCCCCCATAGTGGCCCCTGCACACAGTATTATCCTCCATAGTGGCCCCTGCACACAGTATTATGTCCCATAGTGGCCCCTGCACACAGTATTATGTCCCATAGTGGCCCCTGCACACAGTATTATGCCTCATAGTGCCCCTGCACACAGTATTGTACCCCATAGTGGCCCCTGCACACAGTATTATGTCCCACTGTGGACACCCATAAACAATTTTTCAGACCCCAGAGTATAATAATCGGAGACCCAGGGGGAAAAAAACATAAAAAAAACTCTGTTACTCACCCATCTCCTAGCTCCTATGCTGTCGGCCTACGAAGTAGTCCATCTTCAATTACGTCAGACGTCACATGACCCGGGACGCAGGCCGGGGTCATGAGACATCAGACGACTAGGCCGAAGTCTACACAGATCGTGGAGAGGTAAGTAACAGTGTTTTTTATGTTTCTTACCTCCCCCGGGCCGCCGATCATTATACTCGGGGGTCCGAAAAGACCCCCCGAGTATAATGATAGCAGCGGTAGTGGCTGTCACTGGGCCCCTAATGTCCCGGGCCCTGTGGCAGCTGCCTCTGCTGCTATGGTGGTAGTTACGCAACTGGTAATGCCGCTGCACTGTATGTCATCCAAGTACTAGTTTCTCTCTGCTGTTAGTTTGCTGGTCTTGTCTTGGTCTGTAAGATCTATTTTCTAAGAATAGTGTCAGTGTGGTAACTTGGGTCTCTCATTGATAAAGTCCAACCTGCCTTGCAGTGGGCTCTGGTGAAGTCTTCAGGGGCCACTATGGAATATTACACGGTGTGGAGGGGCCGCTATGGAACAGTATAGCATTTGTACATGGGGCATTATACTATGTGGGGGACAAGAAAGGGGGCGCTATGCCATGTGGGGGGGAAGGCCCCAACTCAAAAGTTTGCTATGGGTGGGGCCCCTTCTTTGCTAGTTACACCCTAGTGAATCGGATAGTCTTACCAATCTCTACTGAAGCTTGACATGTGTTCTATTATATTCCCCCCTCAATGCTCAGGAGAATGCCTTTAGTACATTGTACAGGACAAGCCATCGCAGTTGTGTGGTTCATGCACCTGTTATAAGTGAAACAAGACTTAAAGGGAGGGATTTATTAAAGGGGTTGTCTGAACCCAAATACATTTTTGACATTAATGATTTATTTACAGGATAGGTCACCAGTATCTGATCTGTACGTTCCAATACTTGACTCCCACACAGATCAGCTGTACCAGTAGCATCTGGGAACTGGAAGGTATGGCAGTGGACGTGGAGCATGTGCGGGCTCTCCTATTCAACTAATAAGAGCAGCTCTGGCCAACTAGCATAAGCAGCGACTGAGTGACCTGCTAATGAATCAGGTGCACAAATCCCAAATGTAAATCTACACCAGTTAGGAACTGGCTTAGAGTTCCTACCTAGCCGGATTCAACCTGAATATTAATATTCACCTTCCATTACCTTCTTCTATCCCGCAGGAAGAAGCCTGGAAGGAAGAGAAGTAAGTATGATGGAATGGGTGATGAGGAGTAGTAGTGACGTTCTGTTTCCGGAAATGGATCGTCGCCAGATAACCAGCAAATATACATATATGGGTAAATATATATTTTTGATAAATTATGTTATTTAGAAAGTAGGCGGGGGAGGTTGCTTAGATTAGTGTAGGAATTAGTTTTTATCCTGGACAACCCCGTTAAATGATTTTAAATTTGTCTATGAGTGGCCACCCAGTGGTTGTGTAGTGAATTGCGGGCTGAAATATACTATCATTTTGTACAGAATAGAATAGTCTAGCACTGGGGTCAGCAGTCAGGGTCGTGACTTGAGAGGGTGCAGACGCATCGGGGCCCAGGAGCCTTAGAGGGCCCATAAGCACTGACATCAGTACTGAGATTGCAGCTTCCATCTGGCCCATAACCCAAGGAGACCCACAGATTACCCTAACCACACTTAAGTGGATTAAACTCCTTAGCACCCGTACCCATTACTAGAATTCGCTGTAGGGATGAGGTAGGGGGCCCCGGACAAAAGATTGCACCAGGGCCCACAAGACTTTAGTTACACCACTGTCAGCAGTATTCTAGTTGCCGTGAAACTGCATCTCCCATTGGCTCCATTCACTTCTATGGACATTCTAAGACCAGCAGAGTAAGTATGCATGCTGGGAGCAGGGGCGTAACTACCGTAGAGGAAGCGGAGGCGGCTGCCACAGGGCTCGGGCCATTAGGGGGCCTGGTGACAGCCGCTACCGCTGCGTTTTTTTGTTTTTTTTTTAAATAGGCCGTTACGGGCCCTATTCACTTGCCGATCCTGGCTGGGCCAGGATCGGTAAGTGACACCGCGGGCCCCACAAATACTATCATTATACTGGGGGGTCTTTGCAGACCCCCCAGTATAATGATCGGAGGCCCGGGAGAGGTAAAGGAATGTAACAAACACTGTTACTTACCTCTCCACGATCCTGCCAGGCCTCCTTCCTGACGTCCTTTCTGACATATCTGACGTCACATGAACCCGGCCTGCGTCCCGGGTCATGTGACGTCTGACATAATTTTAGAAGGACGGCAGTGGAGAAGGCAGCGTAGGAGCCGGGGAGATGTAAGAAACAGTAATTTTTTATGTTTTTATTCCCCCGGGTCTCCGATTATTATACTCTGGGGTCTGAAAAGACCCCAGAGTATAATAATTGTTTATGGGTGTCCACTATGGGCTATAATACTGTGTGCAGGGGTCACTATTGGGGATGATACTGTGTGCAGGGGCCAGTAAGGGACAAAATACTGTGTGCAGGGGCCACTATGGGACATAACACTGTGTGCAGGGGCCACTATGGAGCATTATACTGTGTGCAGGGGCCAGTAAGGGACAAAATACTGTGTGCAGGGGCCAGTAAGGGACATAATACTGTGTGCAGGGGCCAACATGGGGGATAATACTGTGTGCAGGGGCCAGCAAGGGACATAATACTGTGTGCAGGGGCCACTATGGGACATAATAGAGTGAGGAGGAGAGGGCCGGTCGAGGTCTTCGACGTCGGTGTCGGTTGGGGGGGCTCCATGTCAAAAGATCGCCACGGGGCCCCGCCATTCCTAGTTACGCCACTGGCTGGGAGTTGTAGTTTCACAACAGCTGGAGCGCTGAAGGTTTCCTACCGCTGATCTAGGAAACTCTTTTGGAGCCCCTTAGGTGAATGAGCCCTATGTATAGGTTTGGTTTATACAGTAGGAGCTTTTTCCCGCATATAAATAAACCTAGACCTTTACCATGTATTATTAGTATTAGCACTGTATGGCGGTAATCAGATTCTGTACTTGATACTTACAAGGGCCGTTTTAACACATTGATTTATCCTGTGCAAGCAAATATAATGCCTCCCTAGTGGCCCCCATGCAATATATTGCCCCTCAGTAGTCCATCACATAGTCAAATGCCCCTGTATACATTTTAACCTGTCCCCATCATCGTGGTTTCTCTGACATTAACCTATCCCATCCTCCGAGCCCCCTCAGATATGAAATTATAAAGGGGCCACACAGTGGCTCAGTGGTTAGCACTGCAGCCCTGCAGCGCTGGAGTCCTTGGTTCAAATCCTGCCAAGGGCAAAAAACCATCTGCAAGGAGTTTGTATGTTCAAGGAGTTTGCATGGATTTCCATCCCATATTCCAAAAAAGACATACTGATAGGGAAAAAGCTCTATGTGGGGCTCACAATCTACATTTTTTAAAAAAAGAAATGAAATTATAATGTCCTCCTCTAGTTACCCCACATTTTCATGTCCTGCACCAAGTTGCCCCCACAGTTTCATGTCCACCTTCCAGGTTGCCCACACAGTTTCATGTCTTCCCTCCAGGTTGCCCGCACAGTTTCATGTCTTCCCTCCAGGTTGCCCGCACAGTTTCATGTCCCCCCTCCAGGTTGCCCGCACAGTTTCATGTCCCCCCTCCAGGTTGCCCGCACAGTTTCATGTCCCCCCTCCAGGTTGCCCGCACAGTTTCATGTCCCCCCTCCAGGTTGCCTACACAGTTTCATGTCTTCCCTCCAGGTTGCCATCACAGTTTCATGTTTTCCCTCCAGGTTGCCCGAACAGTTTCATGTCGCCCCTACAAGTTTCCCGCACAGTTTCATGTCCCCCCTCCAGGTTGCCTGCGCAGTTTCATGTCTTCCCTCCAGGTTGCCCGCACAGTTATATGTCGCCCCTACAAGTTTCCCGCACAGTTTCATGTCCTCCCTCCAGGTTGCCCACACAGTTTCATGTCCCCCCTCCAGGTTGCCCACACAGTTTCATGTCCCCCCTCCAGGTTAACCACACAGTTTCATGTCTTCCCTCCAGGTTGCCCGCACAGTTTCATGTCCCCCCTCCAGGTTGCCCGTACAGTTTCATGTCCTCCCTCCAGGTTGCCCGTACAGTTTCATGTCCTCCCTCCAGGTTGCTTGCACAGTTTCATGTCCCCCATCCAGTTTGCCCAGCAGTTTTATTTCCCCTCACCTCCTAGGTTGCCCACATAATTTCATGTCCCTCCTGGTTGCCCCCATAGTGTCATGTCCCCCTCAGGTTACACCCACAGTTTCAAATGCCCCCACAGTTTATGTACCCCTCCTCATTGCCCCCATAGTTTCATGTCCCCCTTCAGTTGCCTTCACTGTATGTATCAAAGAGAAAAAAAAACCTTACTCCTCACACTTTCACTGTTTCCTAGTTCACTGCTGTCTCTGTTTGACATCTTCAATAAGCAACAGGTGTGATATAAGTGACGTCACCACATCGCGCCTCCTGCTCCGAGACAGCGGCCGGATGGTGAAGCAGGGAGAGGACTGATCACTATTTCACCATTGTCTTCAACTCTGGACGCCATTGAGTTGGAGCAGCCCAGACGCCCAGCCTAGGACGGAGGGACAGCAAATACAGGACTGTGCCTCTGTCCCAAGGGGGCCCCGCGACCATAGGCCCTGGTGCAAGTCCACCTTTGGCATTATGGCAAAAGCAACCCTGATACCTTCCCATACACTGGGGGAACTACAGTATATCAACCCATCTATGCCAATTTTCTGATTTATTAGGACCTGTTATTAATTCTGTCCACCTCGCACCAGTCGGGGCCCTAGTAAGACTAACTTAGAAACAGTCTGTCTTAATAAATAATTTGTATACTATGGCTGAGGTGTGTGTGTGTGGGGGGGAATTAATGAAATCCTTTTCATAAGTGGTAAAAAATTGACTATTTAATCCCACTTGTAACTAAAATAGTTGCCACGATGGACGTCAGGGTATTGCGGTATGCGGTAGGCGCTACAACTTCTAACATCTATACTACAACAATAAGATTTATATCTATTTGTGGGAAAGCAGGGTGACAGCCAACATGGCCGACGTTAGGGATAGACGCCCGACTTTCACAGTGTCCTTGTACTGAAACTGCTGCTAAAGTAAACAAGTTAGCTTCAGCGTTGGAACAGACATAGTCGCATCACCCAGCTTTCCTAGACACAGATATAGCTGAGACACAGCTGAGCATAACAAGGGAAGGAGAGGACGACTTGAAGGTTATGTATATTAGTTCTTGTATGAATGGGGAAGAGCGAAGTGTTTGTATCACTACTCCTATCCTGCCAGCTCTGCCGTGTCAGGACTACTCCACCCAGCAGGATATCTGAGCGGCAGGACGGCTACATTTGGTAAAGTTTCATTCATAACCTGGGAGTGATAGGAGTTGGTTATTCTGTGAGACTTGTGTAACAGCGGCTACATATAGCCATGAGCTCACACTATCCACCAGTGACACATGTAACACGAGCACAGCCACTCCTTGCAAGACACACAGCTCCTTATACAGAATGCTATAACAGGCGGCCATATTTGAAGTGGGGATTTCCCTTTCTTCCTCAAATTGAATAGGCTGGATACCATACCTTAGAATGAAGGAAAAGAACTTAAATATTAATCACAAGTAACAAAGTCATTTTTTCGCCCATAGTAAAGATGGTGGTGGCTGTAAGCTTGCCTTATAGACCTGGCGGCCATTTTTGAAGTGGGAACAATCCTTTCCTTCAAAAAAAATCACTGTTCAAATGGAAGGTTTACATAGAACTTGCTGTACCTGTGGTTTTTGTATTGTGTTACTAACTTACTAATAAAACAAACAATGTGATATATATGCAAATTAAAGGGCTTATCCAGGCTAAGTAACTGATGACCTATCTTAGGAAAGGTCATCAATTAAAGATTGGCTGGGGTCCAATCAGCTGAGATTGTAGGTTTTGGGTAAGCGCTGCAACCTATTCAGTAGTTACCAAGCAAGGCACTGTACATTTGTATAGTGGTTGTACTTGGTATCATCGCTCAGCCCATTCAATTGAATGGGACTGAGCTGCGATCTGTCCATATAATCAATGAACATAACATCACATGGCCTGAGAAATGGAGGCGGCACTCTGTGATATCAATTTAGACGTTCTGGAAAACCTTTTTAAATGAAATATGTAAGAAATGGATGAATGAATGAATGAATGAATGAATGCTGAACAAACTGAATTATGGTATATATCTAATTGTGCAGATTGAATAATCCAAGTTTACCACAATCAGTGGCGTAACTACCGTAGAGGCAGTGGAGGCAGCTGCCACAGGGCCCGGGCCATTAGGGGGCCCGGTGACAGCCGCTACGTTTTTTTTTTTTTAATAGCCTGTTATGGGCTCAATTCACTTGCCGATCCTGGCTGGGCTGGGATTGGTAAGTGACACCGCGGGCCCCACAAATACTATCATTATACTCGGGGGTCTTTGCAGACCCCCGAGTATAATGATCAGCAGACCGGGAAAGGTAAGGGAACATAACAAACACTGTTACTTACCTCTCCACGATCCTGCCAGGCCTCCTTCCTGACGTCCTTTCTGACGTCACATGAACCCGGCCTGCGTCCCAGGTCAGGTGACGTCTGACGTCATTTCAGAAGGACGGCAGCGGAGAAGACCGCGTAGGAGCCGGGGGACAGGTAAGAAACAGTAATTTTTTATGATTTTATTCCCCCGGGTCTCCGATTATAATACTCTGGGGTCTGAAAAGACCCCAGAGTATAATGATTGTTTATGGATGTCCACTATGGGGTATAATACTGTGTGCAGGGGACACTATTGGGGATAATACTGTGTGCAGGGACCACTAAGGGACATAATAGAGTGCGGAGGAGGGGGTCGGTCGAGGTCTTCGACGTCGGTGTCGGTCGGGGGGGGGGCCATGTCAAAAGTTCGCCACGTGGCCCCGCCATTCCTAGTTACACCACTGACCACAATGCTATCTATAAGGATGACATACACCACCGTGTTGAATAAATGAATGAATTTGAATGAACTGATCTCGATAGTGATTGGTGGTCTGAATGATAGTTACATACAGTAATGTGCATATACACAAATGAGCACATTCAAAATCTTCCAAAAATTAAAGGGTTTTTGGGTTCGGCCTCTTGTCATGGCATTGTACAGATTTATAGTACACGGTCTTCTGTTTTTGGTAAATTTTGCATGTCTTTGTCTATACATATTTCACTGTTCTTTCATTTGCGCCCCTTTGGTGTGATCCTTGATGCACCTTGCTAGAATTTCTGCATTGCCAGCCATCTTTCTGTATGATTGTTATACTGCTATGGTTTGGGCTTTAGGTTTACTATAAAACTATGTGGTTTAAATGAATGAATGAATGAATGAATGAATGAAAATAAGATACACTGTAGTAAGGAAAGAATGAAATTTGCTATAAAATCTGTAAGAAAAAAAAAATTAAAAAAATATATATATACTAGCATTACCCCCGACTTCGTCCGCGGCCCCCCACCCCCTGCATGTCCCACATGCAGTGCCGCCTTTGCCTTGTGGGCCCTTCCAACCTCAGTGCACCCATGGACCCCCATCTTGCGCCCCGCTGGCTCCCTTCCCTCCCCCCTGGCCCCCCACTTTTTTCCCTATCCGCTACAATATTCCCTCGCTCCGTTCTCCCTCCCCAACCCACGACCCTGAGCTCACTTCCCACCTCACCCCGTGCCCCCTTTCCTCCCCTACACCCCCCTTACCCTGTGCCCCATTTTTGCCATCTCTAACCACCCACCCCTGCGAACCCCAGCTCCATCCCACCCCGGGCTCCCCGTGCGCTGAGGTTACAGGGGTGCATGGGGTTGGCAGACCGTGCAGCGCAGCCATGCACGGCGTGCGGCACAAGTAGACGGCGATCTGTGGGAGTGCGGGACAGTTCCCTGTACCCCTTCCACCCCCGGCGGACTCACCGCTCCATGTCGCGCGCAGGCTCCAGCCGGCATGCACGCCAGCATTTTCTTCCTATGAGTGGGTGCACGCCGGCTTGTGGGTCTATAGCTCCGCCCACGCAGTTCCTGGGCCAATCGGAGCCCCGTGCATGACGTGGTGACGTCAGCTCAGGTCCTTCAGCCCTGTTTGTTCCGACCGAAAGTCACTGCTGCTGGTGCGGCTGTCTGCAGAATGTGGGGTAAGGCGGCCGCAATCTATGCCGGCTCCATGCTGCCGGCTGGCATGGCGGTGTCGCTCCGAGTCGGGAGCAGCCGTCATTTTCTCAAGCGGAGACTTTCTCAGTGGTACCACTCACGCAAGCCCACCAACATATCAGGCCGCTCGGCTTCCCCTGCGGCCCGCCCCCAGAGTGCAGCCAAGCAGTCGGAGCCCCGCTGAAAGACCTGTGATGACGTCATCTCAGGTCCTGCAGAGGAGCCGGTGAGCACTTTCGCTGATCGCGGTCGGCATTCCAGGTGAGTGTGGGACCTAAAAAGTAGCCTATGTTAACTTCCTAGTGAAAATCTAGGTCTGTGGCAAATTTCATGCTAATCCGTTCACCCGTTTTTGTGTGATTGAGGAACAAACATCCACACTCACAAACATCCAAACACACAAACTTCACATTTATAATATTAGTAGGATAGGATTAGTAGGATGTATAGTTGAGATTACAATCCTCCTGTCTCAAAATGAAATGAATGAATTAAACTGATATTTATAATTATAGAAAATGATTGATTGCTTGAATGAATTATTAATTAATACATTGCTACTTATGTGAGCAATATGGATAAAGATTGTCATCCTTCAATCTGTAAATAAACTAAATAAATGAATTTTTATAAGAGAAAATGAATGAATTCATGATTGAATGATTAGTACATGGTTACTTATGTGGATAGAATGGATAAAGATTGTCATATTCTTATCTGAATATAGAATGACTGAATGAGTGATGATCAATTGAAACTGATATGGATCAGAAGGAGAAACTGAGTAAATGGATGATAATTAGTACATTGGTACTTATACTGTTATAATAGAACAAGATTGTTATAATGATTTCTATGGAGCAGAATTAATGAATGAAAGAAAATGATATTGATAACGGGAGATAATGAATAAACAACTGAACAAATAAATAGTTTATTGCTACTTATGTGGATAGATTGGATAAAGATTGTGAGTGAATCAATGAAACTATAACAATAAATGAGATTAATAAGATAGAATGAATGAATGAATGACCATCAGTACCTTGCTTATATTCTAGGATGGATAAATATTGTTAACCTCCTGTTTGGATATAGAATGAATGAATGAATGCATAAATTGGTCAATGAATGAAACAGATAATTATCAGAAGGGAAAACCAAATGAATGCATCATAATTAGTACATTGGTACATATATGGCTAGAATGGAAGAAGATTGTTATATTGATCTCTATGGGAACAGAATGAATGAATGAAAAAAATTATATTGATAAGGAGAGAAAAATGAATTAAGAAATTAATGATTAGTACACTGTTACTTACGTGGATAGAATGAATAAACATTGTTGTCTTCCTATATCAAAATACACTGAATCAATGAATGAATGAAACAGATATTTATCAGTATGAAAAACTGAATGAATGATAATTAGAGCATTACTACTTATATGGCTGGAGGGAGGAAGATTGTTACACTGGTCTCTATGGGAAGCGAATGAATGAATGAAATATATTATCTATGTAGGCAGATAGAAGAAATACAAGAATGCTGATACTCTGATATTTATGAGAAGAAATGAATGAATTATATTGTTGCAATGTGGATAGAATGAATGTTACATTGATTCCTATTGAATCTGAATGAATACTGTTACTCCTCTATGTACAAGGGTTGACCCTAGTAACCCTAGTAATTGATATATTAGATAGGGGTGACATAAGACTGTCCACATCCCAGCAGAATACCATAAAAGTACACTCTAGCCCATAATAAATATGGCGCCGGCCGCCTCCCCGCCCCCGTGTGACGTCACGGCAGAGTGACAGCGCTGAGCGGGCTGCTGCGTGGGGGGAGCGGCTGGAGGAGCGCTCATTGTTGACCATATATGGTCAAAGCCACAGGGAGACGTCGCAGCTGGGGCTCGGCTTTGGCTTCCGGGTTTGAATCACTGGGCGGCCGGGAGCAGAGGCTCATCCATAGACACTCCGTGCAGGCTCCGCACAGACAGCAAGATGCCCTACGAGATCAGTAAGTGCGCGGCGGGAGCCGTCTGGCCGTCACACCCTGCGGCCACTGACAGTCCGGGACCGGCGGGGAGCGGTGACGTCAGCACTGTGTGTATACAGCACTGTGCACAGCTCGCCCAGGGACCTGCGGCCGTGTACTGCAGTGCTCACGTCACTTGTCATGGAGTTTCCTGCCGCTCCTCAGCCTGTTGCAGAGATCTCCTCCCTACTGTGTGTATGGTGGGGCTTCTCCCGGCCATGGCCGAGCTGCTGTGCTTAGCTATGGATAGGCTGATGTGTCTGCAAGGGGGGGTAGGGGGGCAGAAAACACTGAAATGTGGCACATCTAAGGGGCTGTGTTATTTATGTGGGTGCCTGTGGTGGTGGTGGGTGTCATAGAGAGGGGGTGCCCCTGCTATAATGCCTATGAGGAGGGGATGCCCCCTCTTTTCGTGGCTAGGGGTGCTGTTGAGGGGTGCCCCCCTCCCCTTTTGTGACGGGGGGCCAGGGGTGATGTTGAGTAAGAAGTCCCCCCCCCCCCCCCCACTCGGGCGCTGTTGTGACATCTTGATAATCCATAATCTCTAATAATCTGTCTGTTCCTATGGATGTCTGTGTGACGGTAACTCCCCCTATACCTGCACACTAATCTTACCTGTGGACATGGGCTTGACCTCTGTCATGTTCCCGGCCTCTGGTATTGCAATAAAGTGCACTGTTGGATTTTTTAGGGATAGCTACACATGAAGTGTTGTCATGGTGCTCGTGACTGGGGACAATGATCTGTATTTGGGGAATCCTCTCCATTTAGGTTTATTACCCATGCCCTGCAGCCGTAGATCCTGTGCACCTCCTGTAATGCTACTGTTATCCTGCTGCCCTGGTGTGATATAGTAGTAATACAGTCACTTGGTGTCTGCAGCACTGATGTGACATTTTGTATATTTGTACCTCCAGCCAAATCCTATAGATCAGAGACTGGTGATGTGCCAGTGCCGGCTCTCTATGGTTTTCGGTTGCTCTGACACGGGGCACCACCTCATTGCCATGCTCACTGTGTCTCAAGAAGTTCTGCAAGTGTCTAATAAACTTTGTTTTGGTTCATGGCCAGTTCTATATCTCGCTGGGGGTTTGCTGTATCCAGTCTAGACCCCGCTGTGTGAGCTGAATAGTCCGGACTGCAGGCGGATGGCTTGTTTTCCCTGATATATTGGCTGCCATACTGATCTCTGTGGGGCTAGGAGGAATGAATTGCCTTTATAGCGCTCATCTGTGGCTAAAATGAATGAAGATGGTTACATTGTAGTAATTCCAATGTAGTATATGGCTATATGTATGGATGGGCAGAAAGCTGGAAATGAATGATATGTATAAATAGGAATAACGAATGAACGGGGTCTTGTACTCCAGAATTTGTCGCTAGAAGCCATTGATCTGTATAGGAATCAGATGAATGTAATACGCCACACTTTAAATGGATACAAGGAATGAAGGAAGGTTATATGCTGAGGTTTCTGAAAAATGAATGAAGTATATTATTGAGGAGTATTGCTAATTCCTTCTTTTTGGGGATTGTCAGTCGTCCTGAATGGTGTTCTGTATATGGTCTCCATATGGGAAGAATGAATGAAAATGGCTGACTGTAGTAACTGAATGAATAAGGTCTAGGAATCTGCTTTGTGAATGAATAGTTATTTCAAGGTGTCTCTGCTCTGGCTCAGTGCCCCGGCCCATTCCCTCTCACCATCTTTGAGAATCTCCTAGCCATCTGCCACCTCTTAGTAAGATCGGGATACCCCTTTAATACTCAATTTTTTTTTTCTTCTTTCTAGAAAATGTGTTTGCCAGCCTTCCTCAGATGGAAAGAGGAGTGGCCAAGGTTCTTGGAGGAGACCCCAAGGGCAACAACTTCTTGTATACGAATGGGAAGTGTGTGATCATCAGGAATATTGAGGTATGGGCACCGTATCGTCCTCTGGTCCTTAAAGGGGTTGTCAAGACTGGGGGCAAGTATAAAACGATGACTTACTCCGCGGTCTCTGGTGCTCTCTTATCCAGTTCTGGTCCCCTTTTCCAAGACTTGACACATCGGAAGTGGAGAGGCTCATGTGACCAATTATTGGCGACCGCTGGTAAGGAAGCGGTGATGTATGAGTGATGTCACTGATCCCTCTCCGACAACCATTGAGGTCACTGATTGGTCCCAGTGGTCTTGTGAGCCTGTCCGAATCTGGAGCGACAAATCCCAGCACAGGAGGTAAAAGGGACTGGGACTGAGCAGCGGAGCGCTGGCCGTCCCTGAGTTTTCCCTAAATAGGACTTGGTTTTGACACAAAAGATGGTCTTGTCCCAAAAATACACATAAGGTTACTGATCCCTGGGGGACCCACATCGATCATAAGAACAAGGGTCCTGTTACAGTCGCTCTCTATGGGTCAGGCTGCGTACTATGCTGGGTTGTCTTCATCATTTTCGCACACTGTAAATGGAGCAGCAGTGCGGAGGGCCCCCATTCTCCTGATGATGGGACGCCTTTACTGTGGATACACCATAAGGGACCACCTCACTTTTTAGAATCTCATTCACTTGAAAATGCAAAAAAAAAAAAAAAAGCACCAAAACCTTCCTCTCTAAATGTTACCCAAATGGGGAAGTAATAAAATAGTTTCCTCAACTAGTTTGTCTTAAAGGAGTTTCCAAGGAGTTCCATATTCTTTACATATCCTCTACACTAAATGCCAAGCACCGTGCAATGCACATCATAGAGACTCTGCTTGGTTCACAGCTCAGCCCCACTCATTTGAATGGGACCAGGCTGTACCATGTGAGTGTCAAAGCCTTGCCAAACCGCTGGTCTCATATTAATGACTTATCTCAAGGGCAAGTTACCAATGTGTAAGTCTCAGGAAACCCCTTTAAGTCGAACAATCTAAAACACTTTCTACTGTGTTGTGAAATTTTCTAAGCCTTACAAATCCCTTTAAGGCTGAGTCCCCACATTGCATTTTTTTGTGTTGCGGTTTTTTGAACCAAAGCCAATAATGGCTACAAAAGGAATAAGAGTTATAATGAAAGTTCTTATACTTCTCCATTCTGATCAAAAAAATGCAATAAAATCTGCAAAAAAAAAAAAAAGCGTTTCTGCAAGGTGGGGCCTCAGCCTAAAGGAGTTAAGTTAGTTCCATTGGACCCACTAAACCTCTACCTGAAGTGCCTGATGTGTAGAGCATGTGCGTCCCATGTACGTCTGGGCTCATCTGCTAGTAGAAAAACAGAATTGAAAGAAGCAGCGCCACACTTGTCCTCAGGTTGTGCTTAAAATTACAGTTAGAGGGATCCTATCATTAAAATGCAATTTTTTTTCTGCCTACCATGTAGGAATAGCCTTAAGAAAGGCTATTCTTCTCCATACCGCCGTTCAGTAGAAATCACGTTTTTTTTGGTATACAAATGAGTTCTCTCGCAGCACTGGGGGCGGTTCCCAGCGCTCAAAAAGCACTGGGGGCGTCCCCAATGCTGCGAAAGATCTCTCCAGCGACGCCTCCGTCGTCTTCAGGAATGGCCTCTTCACGCGTCTTCTTCCAGTGCGTGTGGTCAAGCTTCGGGCCTAGGGCAGAGCCGACTGCACATGCCCACAGGCCACAAGAAAATGTCTGTTTACTGTGTAAGCGGCCATTTTATTGTGGCCGGCGGGCATGTGCAGTCAGCTCTGCCCGAGGCCTAGAAGTTTCTTCTCCCATGCCGGAAGAAGACGCGTGAAGAGGCCATTCCTGAAGAAGATGGAGGCAGCGCTGGAAAGTTCTCTTGCAGCATTGGGGACGCCAACAGTGCTGCGAGAGAACTTATTTGCATACCGACTATTTCTACAGAGAAGACATCTAAAGGTAGGAGAAGAATAGCCTTTCTTAAGGCTATTCCTACGTGTCAACAAGAACAAAATTTGATTTTAATGGTAGACTCCCTTTAAGCTCCATAAACTCCAATGACTCTAAGCTGCAAAGCCATAGACAACCTGCAAATGGGAGTGATGATGGACGACGGCAGCCATATTGTTCTAATTCTGTACATCACCATTGGGACACTGATATAATAATGTGCATGTTTTTGGGGTTGCAGAGTTATCAAGGTTGTGTCCTGTTGGGGTGGGTACCAGTATTGGCACGAGTACCATCTTGGTTGCTCTGGTTTTTGGTACTTGAGGGCAGTTCAGTGGATACACTTGTGATCTAGCTGCCTGTCTCTACGAAATGTCTGTGTCTATGGTGCGAAAAACGGAATACTTTGCACAGGGGATGTAAAGGATTTGGCGACATAAGATCAGAGGATCGTATCTGGGCATTGGCAGCGGTCAGTGTTGGCACATGACAGGCGGCCATGATTCTGTACAGAGGGAATTGCTAGCTCTTGCTATGTGTAATATGTGAAAAGCAGAACTTTTGCAGAAGTAGTTAATGGGGGAAGTATTTGGGGATGTTCCAGCTAACACGGTATTCTATGTATGCATATCCCTGCTGGTGACCTACTGTATGGAGGATCTCCAGCGTGTACAGGCTTGCTATACTGAGCGGGGAAGCAGTGGCCAGTTTGCAGTGCCCGTAGGACCTACGTAGCTGAGATGAGTCAGAGCCGCGCCCGCAGAGCTGACTGGTGTGATTCATTACTGAGAGGGCTCGGCTTCCTATACACAGGTTACTTACATGGCTGAGAACTCTGCAGAGAATCCCAATGTCGCCCCCTCCCCAGTGTAACGCTGGGATATGAGGAGCTGTCACTATAGAGCTTTGGACACTTCTGTCCTGAATTAATAGGAATCTGTCACCAGTCCTCACATATCTACCTGACCCACAGGTTAGGGTCACCTGAGTCAGATGGTGTTTCCCCCTTGTGCACCACGTGCTGAGAGATTGTCTTTGTCAATGTGTAAATGAGCCTTGAGGAGCAATGAAGGTATTTCCATCCTGTGCCCTCATTGCTCCGAAGATCTCATTTGCATATTGACAAAAATGGCGACATCTCAGCAACAGAGTCACCGATTCGTTGATATACTGGGATCAGGTGATAGATTCCCTTTGTCTAGATTATTATTATTATTATTTATTTATTTTTAGTTGCCCTTTTTTTTTTTCTCTTTTTTTTGCTTTATTGTTATGAGATAATAGTTATTCACTTACCTCTTAATCATTTTAAAGGGGTTGTCCAGCCTCTACTAGATTTTTCATACCGATGACCGACAGCATAGGCTGTCCGTATGTAATCTGTGGGGATGTGACTTCCGGACTCTGCACAGATCAGCTGTTTCAGCGATGTCTGTGTGCCTATATGTACAGTCTGCTCTTATATAAATGAGCTACAGCTATACAGTGGATGGCTGCTGCATCTCTCCTATTACTCCACTGTCATAGCTTCCAGCACCTACCTGCTGCCAGAACAGCTGATCGGTGTGGGGTGCAGGTGTTCGACCCCTATAGGTCACATATTGATGCCCTAACCTATGTAATGGTCATCCGTATCAAAAATCGATTTGTGGACGGACATCCCCTTTAAAGTTGTGGGTGATCAGTGTGTTAGGCCGTTGTCTCTCTGCACTTTGCTTATACAGATGTAGCAGTGCTGGATTTGTATTTGTGCACCTACTATATGTCACTTATATATACTATATATCATTTAATAGGTTCTCATGTCATATGTGTAAAAATCGCCTTATTATCTCCCCAAGCTGCCCACCTTACCAGACTGTATCCGCTGCCATATAGCATTCATTTCCTGACCTGTCATGAAGGATCTAGTTCTCGGCCCTGGTCTGACTATAGAGGAGACTCGGCGGCCTTGTCTAATGCTCTTAAAGCACCGTAAGCCCGTACACAGCTGGATATCCCGGATCGCAGTGTTTGATCTGTTGATCCTTCGTGTAACACCTCTATAATGAGGATAGATAGACAACAAGCATTGGAGAATGAATTATTAATGCCCTGGTTTGTAGATCGGCTTTGATTTTCTGATTCCTTGGCTTTGTGGCGTTAAATACATCTCCCCTCCATACGATGAGCCTTTACGCTGTGTGCTTTATGATAAGTGGCATTGTCTATGATGGCTGCTATGCACTTTGTACCCAAGATAAAACCTTCTCGGTCTGTACGAGTGTTGCTACTTATATGTAATCTGTTACCTTGTATTCCCCGTTGTAGAACCCAGCCATTGCCGACGTCTACACCGAGCATGCTCACCAAGTTGTTGTTGCCAAATACGCTCCCAGTGGATTCTACATTGCGTCCGGAGGTAGGTTACTGTAAAGCTGCTGGTGCGAAGTTAACCCTTACATGGGAAATTATTTTACATACGCCTAAGCGGCTTTGAGGAATATCATGTAGGGAAATAGGAAGCATCAGTATTATATTGCTTTAATTTCCTTTATCTAGGGTGGATAAACACTAGACTGCTGCAGGAGTCTTATGTAGTCCTGGACAGCTGCAAAAATTGCAATAAGAATCAATAAAATCGATAAAATAAAATTTAGGAAGTTATATATGTGCCTGTGCCCTGCTTGTCTTAGCTCAGTGAGAGAGATCGGACGTCTTGGTTCAGCTCTCATGATGTCACCAACTCAGCTCTTCTCCTGGTACAGGTCCAGAGAGTAAAGCAGAGTTGGTCATGTGACTGTGAGCTAAGAAGACGTCCGGGGTCACTGTATTATCACTGCCTACATAGTTTACTGACAAAGAAAGTGGAAACTGGCAGCAAGTCTTTACGTTCTCTACAGCGCCACCACAGGAGAAAGGCCGGCATTGCAAACAAAAGATCATTTGTATAGTATGTGCATGAACTTGGTCCTCAATGGTGGGAGACTCTTCTGTATAAAATCCACGTATCGTATTGGGATATAAAGTGTTTTCTAAACCGCCCCCATTGATTCCTAGCGCTCTGTATACCCCTGTCTCTCAACCCAATGGTAGAGACTGGGGACGCTGGGAAGGAAATAAATGGAGAGAGTAGAAGGGCCACGTTTTTCCAGCTCAGTGAATATGAATGGCATCCGATTATGTACAAACGTCAATACATTATTCAGGAGGTTCAATGGTGTCGCGCGTAACGTGATGATAGAAGTATCCGTGTGCTTGTTTGGCAGATGTCACCGGTAAGCTAAGGATATGGGACACCACGCAGAAGGAGCATCTGCTGAAGTACGAGTACCAGCCCTTTGTGGGGAAGATTAAGGACATCGCCTGGACAGAGGACAGCAAGAGGATTGCAGTGGTTGGAGAAGGAAGAGAAACGTAAGTAGTCGCTGCTCTTATCAATCGTTTGGGTTAAGTGGTGGATTACATGGCATTCTGTGTACATGCACTTGCAGGAGATTTGTCAGTCACTGTGTGTGGCCGAGGTCCGCAGGACTCACTGGGTCTCTTAGGAGTCCTGTCCGGATCCATTTCTGCTACAAGTTCTATGTTGTGCAGCCCCTGGCCGTGTTGTGTACACACTGGTGCTCGGCTCGTTACACGACCGGTCTAATTACTGTGCTGTGACTGTAACGAGTCGTGCACCTGTGTGTCCATCACATAACCAGGGACTGATTTTTATCCCTGGGAAGGAATCTCTGAATAACAGCAAGCAGAGATCTAGTAAACCATAAGGACTTGCTACAGAATGTATGTTGGAAAATTGTAGAATTATTATTTTTTTTTTTATTCTACAAACAATAACCTCTATTTGCTATAAGTGGACAACCCCTTTAAGGCCTCGTGCACTCTGACCTATTACTGCTCAGTTTTGTACAAAGCTATTGCATACCCATAGAAGTATGGTACACAGCTGTCCAAGGCTCCATGTGCAACTATACATTGTCTTCTGCTGGTTTTGTGAGGTTGTATGGAAAATACTAGATGGTATGTCTATTGTAGAAATAGTTTTTGGCTTTTACCCCGGTCTGTAACATAAGTGTATATGTAAGTTTACTATGAACTTTGGTACAAGTTCACTTTCCCTGTGCAGTCCGCTCCAGACCTCGCTGGTGTAGTAGTCTGTGCTGACAGCAGGGCGTCCCTTGGAAAGCTGACAGTATTCATGACACATAAGTGCTGTGTCATGTACTCTAAGAAGTGGCTCTTAGTCTTGCAGACAATGCCTTGTACGTGTTCCAAGACGTGTGGGAAAAATATCCTAGTGAAGTCCTGTTGTGACTGGTGTTCTGGTTACGGCTCCATCCACACGGTAATGGTTTTTCTGATCACTGTAGCCCAGCGGCGTTACTGCCTGCGCGTTCTTTAGTATGTGCACATGTGAGACTTTATACTATGGGTATGTTAGGGAAGAAAAACTGCAGAGAAAAGCGCTGCCGGAAAAGCACAATTTGTCTCTGCTACGTGTTTTTTTTTTTGTTTTTTTTTTTATTGGTGTGTAGTTCACTACATTGGCTTATTCCCATCTGGGACGTTCAACATGCCCACAAAAAGTCTTGGCTAGTCTCAGAAATACCAAAGAAGTGAATGGAGAGCGGCACATGTGCATGGCGTTCTCTCAGCTCACTCCTGCTGCGGGATGGGGGTTGAACATCTCAATTATCGAGACCGCTTGTTACCCCCAGACTGAAAGCAACTGACTGCGCTCATACATGTATTTGATTAGGCGATCTGTAGTACTAGCTTTCCCCACTAGGGCCGCAGACTTGAGACGCATGGTACACAATCTTAGTCACAAGACTACAGAAAATTATATGACTTCTTATTTCCATTAAACTGTATGGGGCCGTTCACACAGAGGAATTTGAGGTGAACTTTCTCCTCAAATTCTGCCCCACATTTTGACCCCTTGGAGTCTGCGGCTGAAAACCAAAGCAGGGCTTCTGTGGTAACTAGAGATGAGCGAGTAGTAGTCGATCGAATACCTCCCCGCCATAGGTATCCGTGTAAGCGGACGAACACCAAGGGGTTAAGCGCATCGAATAAGGAGAAGCCTGGAACGTGAAGTGGTGACGTCCCCGTTTGCGTGCCATTTTCGTGTCTTGTAACCATTAATGTCTTCAATGTAATTTCTTTTATGCCTGGGTAAGCTCTCAGCGAAATCTTCTATGTACTCGAGTTATTTGTTCCAGGCAGATCCATAAACATTACATGTGGTGGCTTTAATGGCTGAATAAATCCCCATATGTATTTAGGATAATGGAGGTAAGCTCCCAGGAGGCGCGGAGGAAATGGAAGCATTTACATGGGGAAGTCTTGCATTTGCACACTGAACAGGGGAAGAGCTGTTTAACTCTTAAATGACTGAACAGCTGGCGTCATGCAGCGGCTCCGGTGGCGTTATACAGGAATGTTTTTATTCGCGTCCCCCCACTTCATCAGGTTTTAAAAGGGTTGACCAGGGTCATAAAACATGGCTGCTTTGTATTAACGCATACACCTTGTATGCATTATATTGCATTTACATTAATGGAGCCGACACAACCTGAGGACGGACGTATTGATGATTTTTTTTGGGTAGATGTCTGGGGTCACTTCTCCCCCTCCTGTGTAAGTAAAGCAGTAGAGTTTGTGTGTGGCCATAGCTCTATTCCCTTCTATGGACTCATGAAGTGTTCTTCTGGTATCCAATCCCAGTGTAGTCTGATTTTCTAGTCCTATTACGTCCATTCTTTCTCCTGCTTCTTCCTAATATACATTTTATATATTCCTATGAATTGGGGAGGAAGTATACAGGATCAGACAACGCAGGGCTTGTCGTCTGTTACTATGGAGATGCATTAGACTGCATAGAAGCTGTAGGGACCCAATTCTCCTCATGTCATTCATTTTGGTATACATTAAGTTTAACCTCGCTTGAATGAGTGCCTGTTCCTTGGCTGAAAATGAGTCTGGGGCTAAGGCCCAACGTAGCAAAATATGGGGAGCAGTGAAAACATGTTTTTGCTGTGGTGTGTTTTTTTTTTTTGTTGTTGCCTGGATTTTTAAAGGGATCCTATCATTCAAACTAATATTTTTTTTTTTTTCACTAACACGTCAGAATAGCCTTAAGAAAGGCTGCTATTCTTCTCCTACCTTTTAGATGGCTTCTCCGCGCTGCCGTTCGCTTGAAATCCCAGTTTTTGTTGGTATGCAAATGAGTTCTCTCGCAGCACTGGAGGCGTCCCCAATGCTGCAAAAGAACTCTCCAGCACCGCCTCCATCATCTTCAGGAACGTCCGCATGGGGTGGTCAAAATTCAGTGCATTCACATGTCTGCTCTGCCAGCAGGCTGCAGGCAGAGCCGACATCACATGCGGGCGGCCTTTTTTTTCGTAGCAGCTTACGCGAGCATGCGCTGTACTCTCCTGTAGTTCTGTGTTTGGGGTTAAATGCACACTCATGCACTTTGCTGGTGCTGTAAAATGCTGTGCTTCGGCAGCAGTCAAAAACATTCAGTTTCTGCTACATGCGGACTTAGCCCTAGATCTGTTGGTTGCGGCCATTACACAGAGAATAGCGCTGTCTGCTTCCTGCCCCATTCTCTGCTGAGAACACCTGATGGATGGGGATGCTGGGAGTCATCCATAGTTTAGATCATCAATAATTTTAGCCTAGAAAACCCCTTTAAAGACTTGGTTCTGATTTGAGAGCCATATCGTGCAAAGATATACAAGTTCTCCATTACTAGTTGGGGAGCCTTCCAGGATACTTGTAAATATATCCGACTTGGTATATATGAAAGTGTTGGTTTGTTAAACTGGAAAGAACAAGGACGATGTGTCTGGGAGTCACTGATGTAGCTGGGTGCAGGAAATAAAGGGTGACACAGGATAATACTGGAACAGGACAAGACTCTTGCAATCCTTAGTTATGATAAATGGCTATTCTATCTGCAAAAGCAAGTAAAACTGGCCTTGTTGCTAATTGCAAGCACTCGGAGCTTCTGTTAAAGGCAACCTATTGCAGATCTTTGGAACACTAAACCATCCATAGGTCTTCCTGAACTATAATAGCCGTATCCAAACATTGTCCATGGCCCCGATGCAAAAAAATAAAAAAAAAATGCTGCTTCACCCAATACTTGTACAGTTCTCTGCTGAAGCCGAAATTGTACACTCTTTAATGCACACCCCTTTAATAGTGTTTTCTATGTTAGGATAAGGCCATGAACACAATGTGAACTGGGCCTAAGAAAACTGCTGTAAAATCTGAAGCCGTGTTTGCCCTGAGCACCGGTGTTGTTGTAGGCATGTAGATCTTGTATGCTTTGTATGTGTTCTCCACCTGCTTATATAAGTTACTTTTTTGATTAGCATTTTCTCGACAAGACTTTATGCAAATCTGTGATTCACAATGTACTAGTATAAACCCGAAACAAAACCGCGCGATGTGACAGGCGGCATGTTACTACCCCCCACGCAATGTAAGATCCCTGAAGTGTTTGGTTGCCATGAAGATGCCTGAAAGCGACTGAAATCCCTGGAAATATAATTATAGACTTTTTATCTGCGCAATGGATTCAGAATCCAAATTCTGTAGCCTGCACCTTATTAACCCCTTTTCCACTGTAAAATATAGGTGCAGCAGATATAACCTATTGCAAATACTTGCGTGCATTTGTGTTTGCAAAGAATTGAAGCTGGCAAGTGGAGGTGGGTAGGGGGGGGGGGGCTGTTAAATTTATTTTAAAGAGAAATGTACAGAAAGCGGAGTCTTCACAAAGCCCTTTGTAGTCCAAGTGCTGACATATGGTGGTTCTGTATTTTCCTAAAAGGTGACTATACATCCTAGATCAGTGGTTCTCAACCTGTGCTACCTCAGGGGGTATGGCGAGCAGTCACAGGGGGTACATGCCATACTGAGAGCCAGTGCTCTGTGAGTGCTCAGGTTCTGGGCTCCTGGGGGATAGTGCCACCCACCATCTTCAAATACTGGGGCACTGATGCACCTACTTGTCCCATGCCCAGGCAATTGTCTTCTGATACTAGGTTCACTCCATCGTCGGCCTATCCATTGTTCAGGTCACTCTGAGGCCAGATGTTGCAGAAAATGCAGCGTACTCTGTCACCACAACCTAGTATGTCAACCCAGACTCTTTTGTTTATTTATTCCCCCCCCCTCCATGTGCTTGTCTATGCAAACGAGCTTTTTGGAGTAATGAAGGCCATGATACTTGCCTCTTTTGGAGCAACAACAATTCCCTTATTGCTCCAAACATCTCCTTTCCATATGGACAAAAGTTTTGATATCTTGGCCATGGAAGCAGCAGTACACAAGGTGAAAACTGTTGGCTTCAGGTAACTCTAACCTGTTTCTGGGCTGAGTTCTGGTGACACTCCCTTTAAGCACGTCTCACTATATTCTTCTGGGCAGGAGAACCCCTTTAGGACCAAGCTTAAAAAAAGTGAAATCTTGAGAGATCCAGCTAAAATCCCAGGATTGGATCAGAGCCATCCTCAAAACTATGGGTTACTCGTGCTTGATACCCCAGTTATTTCTAATGTGTGCTGGATTGGCTCGAACTTCCCTGACTTGGTTTTTATTCTTTTGCTTTACACCCCAGAAGTGGTTGTGGGCTGCCCTTTGGGCGCATGACCCCACTTATTAAAGGAGTTTTGTTATGAAAGACACTTATCTCATATCCACAGAATAGAGGATGTGTCTAATTACTGAGTGAGGGCCCGAAAGTCCCCCCCATCAGTCACTTCTATGTGGTTTTTGGAGACTTTGTCCGAAAGCTCTATAGAAGTGAATGGAGTACTGGTCGGTAAGCGTATTGGCGCTTCATTCACATGGTATATGCAAAGGAACTCTTGGGTCCTTGTTCTCCTGATCACTGGATCCCCCCCCAGGGATATGACACCTAGGCTACAGCTATACTGTGAATTTGTCACGCAACCAAAGATCGATGGGAGTCTACTCTGTGGTCTGTAACCGTGACTTCTAGGCTTAACGTCTTGGTTGCAGCACACTAGCACTCTAACCTTAACCCCTTTAAGGGCATGAACCCGTCCATTGGCGGCATGACCTCGACCGGAAACCAACCTTGGAATGTTGGAAAATTTGCATTTGTGAAGATCATAGGGAAGAGCTCTACTGTCCTTGGTATGTGTGTAAAATGTTTCTTAGGAATCTTGCCAAGAATTTCTAGGCTTATGTTTCTAAATGGCATTAAAGGAATCCTATCATTAAAACTTAAATTTTTTTTACTAACTCGTAGGAATAGCCTTAAGAAAGGCTATTCTTCTCCTACCTTTAGATGTCTTCTCTGTGCCGCTGTTTGGTATAAATCCCATTTTTTTGTCGGTATGCAAATGAGTTCTCTCGCAGCAGTGGGGGCGGGCCCCAGCAATCAAACAGCACTGGGGGCATCCTCAATGCTGCGAAAGATCTCTCCAGCGCCATCTCCATCTTCTTCAGGAACGTCCTCTCTTCACGTCTTCTTCCGGTGGTGACTTCAAAACTTCTAGGCCTAGGGCAAAACCGACTGCACATGCCCGCCGTCCACAAGAAAATGGCCGCTTACACAGTATTGTAAGTGGCCATTTTCTTGTGGCCAGCAGGCATGCGCAGTCCTCTGCCCGAGGCCTAGAAGTTTGAAGCCAGCGCCGGAAAATGATGTGAAGAGAGGACTTTCCTGAATATGGAGGCGTCGCTGGAGAGATCTCTCGCAGCATTGAGGATGCCCCCGGTGCTGTTTGAGTGCTGAGAACCGCCCCCAGTGCTGCGAGAGAACTCATTTGCATACAGAAGAAAACCGGGATTTCTACCAAATGGCGGCCCAGAGAAAACATCTAAAGGTAGGAGAAGAATAGCCTTTCTTAAGGCTATTCCTACGTGTTAGGGACAAAAAATTGCGTTTTAATGATAGGATCCCTTTAACAACAATAGTGAACCTGTACTGTGCTGCATCAGTCGCCTTTACCGGTTACTCCATTGCTCCAGTCTGTATGTTGGTCTTTTCATGGCTGTAGAGTCGGTAGGCCAAAGCTCTGACTCTTCTATGGCTTGTGGCCATGGTCAGTCGGGCAGTAAAGCTAATTCTCTAATTCAAGGCAAAGGTTTGGCAATGTAAAGTGGAGTTGGTAACTTTTTCCTGTCTCCATCCAAAACTGGCCATGACTTTGATTCCACAGCCCTTGTATTTTAGCATTGCAGTGCTGAGTTCACTTGACCTATATTAGAGTATTGTGACCCCATTGTTCTTGTGATCAGTGACATGTTCCCGCAGTTGGACCCCCTACTGATCACACACAGAAGCAGGGTGTGATAATTTTCCTTTTATTAACAATGATGCGTCCCATTCATCGCTCTCCTCTCTCCATTCAGGTTCGGCTCAGTCTTTCTTTGGGACACCGGCTCCTCAGTTGGTGAGATCACCGGACACAATAAAGCGCTTAACAGCGTGGACATCAAGCAGACGCGACCCTATCGCCTGGCGACGGCCAGCGATGACAACTGCGTGGCTTTCTTCGAGGGACCACCCTTCAGGTTCCAGCATACAATTGGCGTGAGTCATGTGACCTGACACTGCTCTACTTTCTGTAATGAGGCTGGTCCCTGACCTCGCCTGAACTGTCATCTCTTCCCTGCTGGGTTTGCTTACTTAGCGATTATGTGGGGGAGAAATAATACAGGAAAACCGCACGGATGTGGAATGTCAGCAAGTTGTCTCAGAGAGGCTCGTGTCTGCTTAAGGATAGCAAGTCTTGGTGTCTTTGAACGGAAGGAAATCTCTAAATCTAGAATATGCCTACATTTGCTAATCGGTCCTGACTGCAGGGCTCCCTTATATCCGAGGGAAAGGTGATATCTCTGCAACAGAGGCATCAATTCACAAACGGAAGACAGTGTGATTCAGGTGAACCTAATGTGTCTGAGGGACTGGTTTGATATGCTGGGCTGTGGCGACAGACTCCCTTAAGTTGTATGGACCCCATTAGAGCACTACAATTGTGATTGATTTTTGTTCTGTAGAACTTACAGGTTACTAGTAGAGATGAGCGAGTACTGTTCGGATCAGCCGATCCGAACAGCACGCTCCATAGAAATGAATGGATGCACCTGGTACTTCCGCTTGGGCGAAGCCGGCGCGCTTAACCCCCCGCATGCCGGCTACATCCATTCATTTCTATGCGCGCATGCTGTTCGGATCGGCTGATCCGAACAGTACTCACTCAATAATAATAATAATACATTTTATTTATATAGCGCCAACATATTCCGCAGCGCTGTACAATTTATAGGGTTCAGATACAGACATACATAACAAAGAACGTCATTTCACACAATGGGACTGAGGGCCCTGCTCAAAAGAGCTTACAATCTATGAGGTAGAGGGGGTGACACAAGAGGTAGCAGGGGCGGCATTGCTTATACAGTGTTCAGACAATTTTGCGCATTAGGAATTGTGATAGGACTGTCTGAAAAGATGCGTCTTTAGTTTGCGTTTGAAACTGTAGAAGTTGGGAGTTAATCTTATTGTCCGGGGTAGAGCATTCCAGAGAAGTGGTGCAGCTTGGGAGAAGTCTTGTATACGAGCATGGGAGGTTCTGATAATAGAGGATGTAAGTGTTAGGTCATTGAGTGAACTGAGAGCACGGGTTGGGCGGTAGACAGAGATGAGGGAAGAAATGTAGGGAGGTGCGGCATTATGGAGAGCCTTGTGGATGAGGGTGATAACTTTATATTTTATTCTATAATGAATAGGCAGCCAATGTAGTGACTGGCACAGACCAGAGGCATCGCTGTATCGTCTAGACTGATAGATGAGCCTGGCCGCTGCATTCAGAATAGATTGTAGAGGGGAGAGTTTAGTGAGGGGAAGACCGATTAGTAAGGAGTTACAGTAGTCAAGGCGAGAATGAATCAGAGAGACAATAAGTGTCACTCATCTCTAGTTACTAGTTATAGCACCCTGCCATTGCTCTTCTACTCAACCACTACTGATAGACAGCCTTCTCTCTATGCACAATAATGGCGAGCCAGCAGTCAATCAGTCTGCCCATCACGTACATCAGATTTCTGCGAAGTAATAAGTAACTTCTAAGTTCTATAAAGCAAAATGAACTTCAGTCATAAATGATAGACCACTAAGGTCATCTAGTCACCACTTTATGCTACTATGAGCATGGTAAGAACCACATGTGGCAAACTGTTTTAAGACTAAAAATACCTAGTGATTTCTCCTGCCTTCCCATGCTTGTATTCCCTGTCCTCCACATGTATGAATATTAATACGGGTCGGGTTGCAGGGTCTGGTAATCCTTTTAATTTAGAATGGCTTTGGGCATGCAAGTGTTAACACGGCGCCATTATCTCTGCATTATGAATACTAAAATCTCACAAGGCGGCGAGGTTGTGGCTGTCGGCTGGTTGTGTAACGGCATTGTTAGAAAGGACAATCCCCCCCCATAGAACAATGTGAGGGATTATAGAAAGACCCGGGACGTCGGTTAGCGGTGTAACATTAAAGTGACAGGGCCAGACTTTACTCCGGGGATTGTGCCGCTCTGTCACTCTTCATTGTAATATGTTTTCTGGTTCCCGGTCAGGCAGACATACAACGCTGGGGTCTTTTATGTGTGCCTCGCGCTGTGTGCCGCTTGTGTCCCTAATGATCCAGTTTCGGCTGTCCCTCTGAATTATTCATGCCTGGATCAATCTGTTTCCGAGAGAAGCCGTCTGGAGAATCTCTAGCCCGCCTCCATTCAGCTCCTTTGCTTGCTGTGTTGATATTTCAATGGCTTTTCCATATGATTTTCTGTTATGCCCCTGTATTGTCTGCCTCTCTGACGGACATCTTGCTAAAAACAAAAAGACCGTACTAAACCTACAGAAACGGGAAGCCAATAAGTCATAAAACGCCAAACCGGTGGTCATTGGCTGGCAAGGACGAGCCATTCACCATGTCCATTTATATTAGGCAGAAAAAAACATTGGATTGGAATGATGAAAAAAAACAAAAATGTTCCTCTGTCTGGATATTGCAGTTTTGTATTTGTTATGGCGCCCCCTGGTGCTCTTAAAGGGATTTTTCTATCAAAGCAAATCATCCTCTATTGATCGGATAGGGGATAACTTGTGGATTGGTAGGGGTCCAGACATTAAGGCCTAGTTCACACGGGCACAGTATAGCGTATCTTGGTCCTGATTTTGATGCAGGAACCTGCATCAAAATTGGGACCAGAATACGCCTGCCGCGACTGTCATTCGCGGCTTCCTGCTCCGAAGTAGGCCCAAAATGAATGGGCCTAGAACGGAGGGAGCTGCCACGAGGCGGACACCGCGGCTCAATGAGCTGCGGAATCCGCCTGAAGAAAGGGCAGCAACATGCTGCTCACGGAAAAAAGATTGCTAGTGGTCTCCATAGACCACCATTGTGAGGGGGGCAGATTATGACGTGGCTTCTGCACCAAAATCCTCTGTCCCCGTGTGAACGAGCCCTAAGACTCGCTGACCAGGAGAATGGTCAGAATATAAGTGGTGGTTTTTTTTTTTTGGTGTCACGCTCTTTAAGGCGGGCCACATTTTTTCCCCGCAACACTTGTCACAGAAAGTCTATGGACTTTTTACTTCTATTATACCTATAGGGAAACCGCAGGTGTTTCTGTAGGTATAATTTACATGCTACGATTTCCACAACTGTTTCGATTTTGGAAATCGCTGCATGTCTGCGTCACGTATTTTTCTGCAATGGATGAAAGGGATTTGTTAGAATCCCCTCCACTTCGCAGGTACTGTAAAACGCTGCGGTATTTATGCCATGCGGGTCCCTGACCTAAGACTTCACAGCTTTCCCCGCCTTATAGTGAATGACATGATGAGTGAGTGAAGGGCATACTAAATATTAACACACTTTTCCTGTAATCTCCCTAAGTGTGACAAATGATACACGTGATCCTTCTTGGAAAGTGGAACAGGCATCCGGTGTCAATAAATTATTAGTTCTACGCTGGGAACGTCGTCTTCTACCTTCACATCTAGTGACATCCCGTATGCTATACAGTGATGCCATAGAACATGCCTAGTAACATAAATGAATTAAAAGCAGCATTGCTCTGTCCCATTGTTGGCCGGTAGTGATGAGCGAGTAGTATTCGATCGAATACCTCGCCGGCATAGGAATGAGTGTAATCGGCCAAACATTAAGGGGTTAATCGCTTTGAATATTCCATGCGTTTAACCCCTTGGTGTTCGGCAATTACACGCGTTCCTATGCCGGCGAGGTATTTGAACGAATACTACTTGCTCATCACTATTGGCCAGGGCTCTTGGCAGCTGGACCCCACAGCAGTCAGCGGGACACTAAAGCCGTTCTTCAGACACAAGCTACCACCTGTTCTGTGCACATTTGTCACTGCCCATAGCAGGACAATGACAAATATAAATAGTTAGGGAAGCGACTTTCTCAAAACTGTCGGTAACGCTTACATCCGCCCCAGAACAACAAGGGATCCCAAGGGAAGCCATTAACTATAACTGGGTCCATTGGATGCTGTTATTTTTTTTCCTGACCTTGTTGGGCTTGCAGGAATTTCTTGTCTGAGGTCTTAGATGGACTTGTGGCTTACCATTTTGACCTAATGTCAGCCATTTAATATACCTTTTTGTCTTCCCAATACAGGACCACAGCCGTTTCGTCAACTGTGTGCGATTTTCGCCCGACGGCAACAGATTTGCAACCGCCAGTGCAGATGGACAGGTAATGGATAAGGAAATGGTGGAGAATTAACAGCAATTCTTTGGGCTAAGAAAAAAAACCTGCTTCCGGTGAGGCCAAAGTCTTCTGTGTGTTTATTCATTGTAACATTATGTTTTGTGTATTTCAGATTTTCTTGTATGATGGAAAAACTGCAGAAAAAATCTGCTCTCTAGGAGGTGGAAAAGCTCATGATGGAGGAATTTATGCAGTAAGTTTTTGTTTTTGGAAATGTGTGAAATGGAAGTCAGTGGGGTCCAGCGTTGCCAGACCTTAAATGATAAAGTTCTTCCTTCGATCGGAAAGCTGGACGCATTTCTGCATAGCTTTCTCCTTCCCTAACCCACACTGATCTGTCAGACCCCAGAGTATAATGATTGGATGGCCAGGGGAGGTGAGGGAACATAAAAATCACTGTTACTTACCATAGCCAGGGAGTGGTAAGTAATATTGTTTTTAATGTTTGAGGGCAGGGGCCCCCTATGGGGCATAATACGGTGCAGGCAGGGGCCCCCTATGGGGCATAATACGGTGCAGGCAGGGGCCCCCTATGGGGCATAATACGGTGCAGGCAGGGGCCCCCTATGGGGCATAATACTGCCTGGAGACCACTTTGGGACACTATAGTTTGTGTAAATGGGGGTGTTATACTGTGTGGGGCCCATTATTTTTATATTAAAAAAATCTCTTGCTTTCTCTATAAATGAATATAACAATGTTATATAATTCTATATTCTGTGAGTTTTCCTAGTGCATGCGTCAGATTGATTCTACAAAGTGCAGTGTGAATACAGCCCTATTTATTAATCGTAGAGTATGGGGAGGGGGATCAGAACGCCCAGTGTCTGTCCTGTGCCTGCCAGGCGTGCTGCCATAATACATGGCTCTTTTGTATTCCTACAGATTAGCTGGAGTGCTGACAGCACCCAACTCCTCTCTGCATCTGGGGACAAAACTGCTAAAATCTGGGATCTTGCGGCTAACTCAGCAGTCACCACATTCAGGTTGGGGTCGGATACGCTCGATCAGCAGTTGGGATGCTTATGGCAGAAGGATTACTTGCTGTCTATTTCGCTGTCTGGTTACATCAATTATTTGGACAAGAATAACCCAGACAGGCCCCTTCGTGTGGTCAAGGTATGGCAAACTCAATAAATACACGGTCTCCTCTGATCAGTACAGTGTTCAGGGTTACCTATTGGTTAATGACTTTTTGTATTGTTTTGTTCACCCTCCCCCCCCCTCATTTTAGGGACATAGCAAGTCAATTCAGTGCGTGGCTGTCCACAAAAGTGATGGTCGATCCACAATCTATACCGGCAGCCATGATGGACACATTAATATCCTTTTTCCAAATAAAGTCTAGGGCGCTAAAGGGGTATTCCCATCTAAAGGAGGAGCCATAGTCCTTCTCTAGAGATATAAAATGGTGACCAAGTCTTATTTCATTTTTAATTTTTCAGTTTTTTTCACAATGGTTAGGTTATGTTCATGTGGCGGCGGAAATTGTTGCTGATTCAGTGTATACAATGGTCTGCGGTAAGGGGGGAATAATAGTGTTCTGCTCGATCTAGCGGCGGATTCCATGACAGATTCAGCCACAGAATATGCGGCATGAGCCAGTCCGCTGGTTAGATCCATTCATCTGAGCCGAGTCCTCAAGCTGTGGTGGGGTAGAACTTGAGGCAGGGGTTTGCTTCAAATGCCTCTTCCTATTTGGACACGTGAACAAACCTATTAAAGTCAAGGATGTAAGTCATTGGGCTCTGTCGTTGCGATGAAAATACTGAACATTGCCTAAGGAGGGTTCCTATCAGTGTTGCAGAAGTAGGTATGGATCCTGAGACCCTGTTGAGTGTAACGGGGTCTGATCTCTGTTTCTTTTCCATTTTGCTGGATGATTGTCATGCTTAACCCCTTAATGCTCTGGTCAGTAATAGTACATCCTGGCAAGTAGCACGTTTGCGCTCAGGTCCGTACTATTACTGACCAGTAATGGCGCGGGCACAGAAGCTGTGCCTGCGCCATTACACCCGGCACTCGGCTGCATTACACAGCCGAGGGCCAGGTTGAGCTGCCCCAGTGAACTGCCGGTCGGAGCTCCGCTCCGATCGGCGGTATTAACCCTCCCGATGCCGCGGACACATGTCCGCGACATCGAGAGAGGTTTTTTGCTCATCACCCCCCCTGGGCACCCCCCGCAGCGAGATCGGGGTTGCCCTGATGAATTTTATGCAGCCCGGGATCTGGATAGTGACCCCGGGCTGCTAGGACCCCTCTTACCTGGTGATCCTGCTTGTGATGCTGGAAGTGTGTCTATGCGTCTCCATAGACACACTTCCTCTATAGTCTGCAATACATGTGTATTGCAGGCTATAGTACTGGACCAGCAATCAGAGTATTGCTGGTTTAAGTACACTAATAGGAGAAATAAAAAAATGTGAAAAAAGTGTTAAAAAAATAAATAAAGTGTGTGAAATAAATAAATAAATAAAGCCCCAAAATTCCCTTTTTCTATATCAAATGAGTTAAATTAAAAAAAAAAACACCTAAAAAATAATAAAAACAATGCATATTTGGTATCGCCGCGTCCGTAACAACCTGTACCATAAAACTAAAACATTATTTCACCTATATGGTAAACGTGAAGGAAAAAAAAACGCCAGAAATGATTTTTTTTTTTTTTTTTTTTGTCATCTCACCTTAAAAAATATGCTATAAAAAGTGATCAAAAAGTCGTATGTACACCAAAATAGTACCAATGAAAAGCACAGGTTGTCCCGCAAAAAATAAGCCCTCAACCAACTCTGTCAATCGAAAAATAAAAATTTTACGCATCTCAGAAGATGGCAATGAAAAAAACATTGATTTATGCCCCCAAATGGGTTTTTGTTCGGCAAAATTACTAACGCATAAAAAAACCTATAAATGAGGTATCACAGAATACAGTTCTCATGTTACTTATGCTGTACAGCGTATGCGGAAAAACATTTAAAAAGTAAACTGCAATGCCAGAATTGTTTTGGGTTTTTTTTCCAGCAAAAAAAAGTTAATAAAAAATAGCCAATAAGCTATAGGCACTCAAAAATGGTGTCATTACAAAATGCATCATATCCCGGAAAAATACAAGCACTCATATGGCCACATCAACACAAAAATAAAAAAATATAGCTTGAATAATGTGAAGACAAAAAAACCCAAAATCGCCAAATGTGTCAGGAGGGGAATATATAAGTGGTGCGAGCGTATATCGGTACAGACCAGTTTTGCAGATTACAAGAGAAAAAAACAATAGAAGAGACCCCCAAAGCGACCCCCCCCCCCCCCCCCCAATCATGGGAGCTACTGGGACATAGTAGGGAATTTGGTGCTCCCAATGTCCTCCACACCACTTTTGGAGGTTTCCCACTATTCTGGTACTTCTAGGGCTCTGTAAATGCAACACGGTATCTAAAAACCATCCTAATGAAATTGCTGCCCGAAATCCCTAAAGGTGCTCTTTGATTTCTGAGGACACGTATTGAGTCCCGTTGCACAGTAGGGCCACATATGGGATATTTCTACAAACTGCAGAATCAGAGAAATAAATATTATGGTATGTTTTGCTGTTAACCCCTTCTTTGTTACGGAAAAATGTGGTTTGAAATGGAAAATGTGCATAAAAAAAGTGACATTTGGAAATTTCACCTTTATTTTGCATTAATTCCTGTGGAACACCTAAAGGGTTAATAAAGTTCCTATATACAATTTTAAATAGTTTGAAGACTACCGTTTCAAAAATGGTCATTTATGGGAGTTTTCTTTTATATAGGCCCCTCAAAGTCACTTCACAACTAAATAGGTCCCTAGAAAACACAATCTTAAAATTTTCTTGAAAATCTGACAATTTGCTACTAAAATTATAAGCCTTCTAACTTCCTAGGAAAGTAATAGGACATTGAAGAAACAATGCCAATATAAAGTAGACATATGGGAAATGTTAATTAGGAAGAATTTTGTGTGATATGACTGTTTTCACGAGAATAACAGAAACTTTCAAAATTGATAATTTTATGTAATTTTCAGTACATTGTCCTTTTTTTAACAAACGCAAAGTATAATGACCAAAATTTACCACCAACATAAACTACAATGTGTCACGAAAAAACAATCTTGGAATCACCTGGATAGGTAATTGCATTATGAAGCTATCCTCACATAAAGTAAAAGAGGTCATAATTCACCACTCCATTGCTAAGAAGTTGTCAGTAGTGGCTGTACATGTGGGATGGGGATCTTACTACTGTAACCCCTACTATTCCTGATTATGGGGGTTTTGATCCCTCTTCCATATAGATGGTTGGCTTCACATGAATGGTCAGGGTACATTCACAGGCGAATACATCAGCTGTGCCCTGACATTGGCCATGGTAAGTGAATGGCATTGTCAACTTCAACAATCTAATGTGCACAGGGGCAGCCCAATCCTTTGTTTGGGGGATATATATATATATATATATATATATATATATATATATATATTTTTACCAGTATATATACTTTGTAATATATTTTCCTTAACTACTGGTCATACATTATTTGGATGCTGAGTCAGGGGAGAACGACACCTTCTCTGGCAAAGGCCACACAAACCAGGTGTCCAGTATGGCTGTGGACAGCTCCAACCAGCTGGTGACCTGCAGCATGGACGATACAGTGCGTTACACTAGTCTCACGAGCAAAGCCTACAGGTGCGTATAGTACTGGTGGTTCTCCTGATAAGGATATGCCACAGCATTTGGCTTTAAAGGGATTGTACATTAATTTCTGGTGTCCTCTACTGCAATCTGGTCTGGCACACGCTGTGTCCTGCACCAATCTGCGACCAAAGGAAAGGAACCAGGGACTATGTGATTGACGTCACTGGATCCTCTCCTCTGGCCACTGGTCATTTTGCCCCAGAAGCCATGTGCAGTGCAGGATATCCAGCATACCCTGGACCAGACGATTCGTCCTAAAATTTGTGGACGATGGGGGTTGAGAGAAAATGACTTCTTTCTTCTAGAAATATTGCCACGTATTTGTGGGGCGTGTCTGGTGTTGCAAGTGAATAGGGCTTAGCTACAATACCACTTCCAGCAGCACCACCTATCATGGCTTATAAGAAAGCAGTTTCTAGTTTTGGCTAAGTTTATCACAATAGTTATCACTCATACGTCAAACTCTAAAGACTGCAGCACCAAGGAATGCAGGAAGAGTTTAGCTCTGAAGGCTGGGGAGGATAACGCAGCTGTAGAGAAGGATACAGACCGCAATGAGACAGACTATTCATTTGTATTCAACCTATATTTGCTTTTTCGACTTAGCCCTCAGGATTCTGTGAAACTGGATGTTCAGCCGAAATGCATTGCTGTTGGCTCTGGAGGGTACGCCGTCACCGTGTGCATTGGCGAGGTACATGCTATACATGTTTAGTATCTGTCTAAATGTATGTGTGTGAGATTATCTTTCTGCCCTGGATGGTTTTGGCTAGTCATTCTGTGCCAATGGATCTAATGAAGTCCCCCGTGTTTCCATAGCAGGTTAACCTTTTAGAGACTGTGGCAGAGTCTAAAAGGCTGTGACTGTAAGATTATATTGTGTCATCTACTGCCATACAGAAGTATTGCACAGCGGTTATTTATGCCGTATTGGTGGTGAGCAGGTGACTATATCCAGGCCAAGGGTTATCCAGCTTCCAAAAATGATCTTCAATTACATCCCAGCAGTGCCAAATCCTCACTGTTCCCTTGTGCACTCTTGACTTGGCTTTAATTTACCTGCTGCTCCTTGTATCACTGTTATTTACATGCAGTGAGTCTTTGGACAAACTACATTTCCCACGATTCATCTTCCCGCCCTCCTTCCTTATATTTTATGATTCTATTCTACAGATTGTGCTGCTAAAAGAAAAGAAGAAGGTTTTTGCCATCGATTCTCTGGACTATGAGCCGGAATGTGTCGCCATTCACCCAAGCACTGGAGACGTTGCAATTGGTGGTGCGGTAAGTGCCTTGTCTGCTTCTAGAACTTACAGTACCTTCTCTGGACAAACTTAAGAGTCTCTGGATACTTTGTAGACACTGATATCCATTGTCGGACAGTTACTGTGCAATTAACCCTTACAGGGTTTTTGTTTTGGTTTTTTTCCCTCCATTTTTGTGTTCTTTTT